>NC_046620.1:22219138-22362968 GCF_900324465.2 Anabas testudineus
ATCTTCACACTCGTCTACTTTACTTTATCTCCACTACTTACTCCGCTCTACTTTACTTTATCTCCGCACTCGTCTACTTACTTTATCTCCGCAATCGTCTACTTTACTTTATCTCCGCACTCCGTCTACTTTACTTATCTCCGCACTCGTCTACTTACTTTATCTTCACACTCGTCTACTTTACTTTATCTTCACACTCGTCTACTTTACTTTATCTTCGCACTCGTCTACTTTACTTTATCTTCGCACTCGTCTACTTTACTTTATCTTCGCACTCGTCTACTTTACTTTATCTTCACACTCGTCTACTTTACTTTATCTCCACACTCGTCTACTTTACTTTATCTTCACACTCGTCTACTTTACTTTATCGCCACACTCGTCTACTTTACTTTATCTCCGCACTCGTCTACTTTACTTTATCTCCACACTCGTCTACTTTACTTTATCTCCACACTCGTCTACTTTACTTTATCTTCACACTCGTCTACTTTACTTTATCTCCACACTCGTCTACTTTACTTTATCTCCGCACTCGTCTACTTTACTTTATCTTCACACTCGTCTACTTTACTTTATCTTCACACTCGTCTACTTTACTTTATCTCCACACTCGTCTACTTTACTTTATCTTCACACTCGTGTTCGTGTTTAATTCGCTGCACTTTCAGGTCTTGAGTCAAAGTTTTTCTTGCCTGTAGATTAGATCTTTCTCCCGTTCGCTAACATTTCCCTCGTGGTTTCCCTCCTGATTTGATGGGTACCCAACGATTCAACATTAGAAATGCTCTTTAGTCCACCCTCGTTGTCTGGATCTGCTCTGCAGCACAGCGCCACCATGCGGACTAGTCCGTGGATTTGTCCTGTGCAGTGGGCTGATCCAGGAAAGCAGTGGCTACAGAACTGCAGGTTTTGCTTTCACCTCTGCACTACTGGTTGCTGAACGGTGACAATGAGGCCTGGCACATTAAACATATGTGGCTAGTCCTAAGTAGGCTACGACATGCTTTCTTGGAGGCTTGTAAAGACTGAAGTTTTTGTTTCTGATGAGTAATGTTTTTCTTTTCAGAAAATGACACTGTTGCTGATTGTGATGGGGAGTCTTCACCCTGCTGTTTGGGACCACCCTATGGGACATGTGGTTAGTATTTGTTGTTGCTAATAAAGTTAAGTGTAGTCTTTTGAAGAAGAAAAGCTCCAGAGCCAGTGTGAATCAAGATAGCAGTGTATGTAGCATGACCTGTTCTCACCACGTGGGACTTCAGATCACACCCATGTTTTTTTTTTGTTTTTTTGTTTTTTTTTTTTTTCTCTGTATATAGATTTCTGCACACAGGTAAAGAGGGTGTATTTAATGGCTTATTATTCCAGCATATTAAACTCTTGCGTTCTGTTATCTAGCACTTGATCAGACCCCAGAACTTATAGGGGCACCTTCTCAGTCTAGTGCCCCTTTTCCTCTGCACACCCTTACCAACCTGAAACTTGTGACTCCCCACAAACTCAAGAACCCTTTGATGTAATACTACATTTTGTTTCTACTCGATCACAAAGTGTGTGTGTGTGTGTGTCCATGAATATGAAATGCACTGAGCAGTGCACCAACTAGGTCAAGTTTAAGAGCCATTTGGCTTGTGAATTAAGTACGCATTTGGTGCTTGACGTTTTATGTGAACATGAGTGTTTGTACAGAACTAGAGCATGTTTCTAAAATAAACTTTTTTTTTTTTTTTAAATCTCTATTTTGGTTTCTAACTGCTGAATTGCCTCATCACGAAGAAAGAGGCTGTATTATATCACTGGGTTTGGCACAGTATGTGCTCTGGTCCTGTTTGGTGGATCATAGGGCTCGTACAGTGCATAGAGCACCTTGTTCTCTTGCAACCCACTGCTGTCTATTCTCTGCAGCAGTGTTACTAATGGGAACTAACAGTTGATCATTTTACCAAATAAATGTTATTGGAAGTGAATTTGAACTGAATCATGTCCCTGTCCTCCAGGTGCTGGAGAAGACACCAGGCTAAATTGGGTAAGTTGTACTAAAGAATCCCTCTACACTGACATGCTGACAGTTGTTATGATGATTGGCATAATATGTTCAACTGCTCTGATGTGTGAGTGACAGATGCCTCTCTGAACAACATCCTGTACTGATAACAGCATATTGCTGGCTCTGGAAAAGCATCCTCACCTCAGTTGTTCTGTCTCCTGCAGGTTTCTTCGCTGTCCTGTCCCAGCCTTCAGCACTGAGGCAACATTATGTAAGTACAGAGAACATGCTGTGATGTCACTTTTTCTAGCTGTAACTGGTGTTTACAAATTTACAGTAATGAGAAAATGTTACTGTGTAATACACTGTTAAAAAGAACTTGATCTTAGCAACAGTGAAACTGTGACATGCAGCACTATGTGGTATCTGCAGCCAGTTGTCCTGTCAGCTGGTTTGTTCAAAAGTCAGTGCTAGACTAATTCAACACCTGGCATCGTTGGTCTCCATGCTGCCTATGTTTGGAGTCCTGGTATATTTGTTGAAACACATGGATCCTCTTCTAACACCACCATGTTTATTGTGCACTTGTTAACCCATAGGACAACTGGTCCTCTGTAAACTCATGCTCTACTGTTGCCCCCCACCAGCCTCCAGGTTGTGCTGCAGCTAAGAAGATGCTCCTCCAGTCCAGATTCAGATTCAGCATGTAGTCAACAACAAAGGTGAGTGACTGGATAAACGTTCTGTTGGTGAAGGCTGAGGTCTATCCCGACAGACCTTTACCTATAAGGCCGCGTTGTTGGAAATACCTCAGAGAGCAAATCTGTAGTTTTGCTTTACCCACATGGTCACTGCCATGAGCACGATGGGATATTACTGCAGAACACATGAACTGTGAAAGAATTATTGGATTGATGATTTGTTTCATGTCCGGACAGTGACGCTGAGCTCATTTGACTGTTTTCTAAATGTTTATTTTCTGCAATGTTGAAAAGTTGTCTTTGTCTTTAGGTTACAGTGACAGGATAATGAGACTCAGATGGACTCGATAGTGGCACAGTAAGTGGATTTGTCTTATATAAACCGTATCTGTCCAGTTACTTGATGACCATCACAACAGCACTGTGTGGTATCTGCAGCCAGTTGTCCTGTCAGCTGGTTTGTTCAAAAGTCAGTGCTAGACTAATTCAACACCTGGCATCGTTGGTCTCCATGCTGCCTATGTTTGGAGTCCTGGTATATTTGTTGAAACACAGTGACGTTGCATTTACAAAGCCTTTGTGTGTTTGCCTGTACTTAATTGAAACTGATCACTCAGTCAAATATGCACACAACATTCTATACCAGGGGTGGCCAACCCTGTTCTATACTGTGACACGGCTCCACTGAACCAGGGTTTCTGTGCTTCCTTAATGTCCTAAATCCTAAAATTTAATAGGTCTGAATTTTAATTCTTAAAAATGTCAAATTGTCCTTCCTAATCAGTCACATTAATTTAGTAGTGATTTGTGGGATGTATTTGTAAATGTTTAATCAGCATTTCATGTGTTCTGCTGCTACGTTGCCAACTGTACACAGCATATTTATCTTTTATTGTGTATGCAGAGCATCTTAAGCACAAACTTTTCTTTTAAGAATGAGTTAAGTTCATGCTGATCTCAGGTTTTGGTTACCATCAGTTAGACTGACACTCAAAACTGTCTGCTGTATTGTGAGAATTTAGTGTTCTGAGTGGTTGTTTTATGTTCTTTTCATCTAAGGAATAGAAAGTGCTGCTTTAATGAGACCTCGACTGAAAACTGTTAATTCAGTGAACTGTTTAAAAACTGTGGCACTGTGGAATAAACCAGTCCAAAAACTACTAGTGAATTTATTCATATACAGTGTGAATACTCGACTTAAGTTTTTCTTCAGATCCTTTACTTTGTCCCTTGTGGATTTAAAGCGGGTCTTTTTAAAAATGTTTTAACCCTGTATCACTTGCACACTGGAGGCCATCTTGTTAAACCTGTGTTTGGACAAACTAGATGTGCTACTTTTTTTTTTTTTTTTTTTTTTTTTTTTTTTTTTTTTGTTACTCCAGGTTTGTGCTGCAGCCAAGAAGATCCTCCTGAAATCCCACTTCAGCAGAGACAAGAAAGGTAAAGTAAAGTAAAGTGAAGTCGGTACAAGCTGAGGTCTATCCCGACAGTCCTTTACCTATAGGGCTGCGTCGTTGGAAATACCTCAGAGAGCAAATCTGTAGTTTCGCTTTACCCACGTGGTCACTGCCATGACCACGATGGGATATTACTGCAGAACACATGAGCTGTGAATAGACTGTATTTTAACTGTTTGACTCTTTAATAAAAGTAACTGTGTGTCTCTGACAGGAAAACTGAATGAAGTTGTTTGAGTCCCAAACTGTCCTGGAGACATTAAGATCATCAGCAGTCCGTAATACTAAGGTAGGTGCGTGCGCATGTGTCTTCAGTTGCTCTTGTTTGGTCATATACCAAGGCTTTCAGGTCTCTGTGGTACCTGACTTGCTGTGGACTTGACCAGAAATCAAAAACCATCCCAGTGGGCTTCTGCAGCAGCCTGCTGAGAAGACCTGCTGTGAACATGACCTGTCTCATTGGTCAACTTAAATCATGTTGACATGTATCATTGCCAAATGATGACGACTGAGTATTTTGCTTGCTTTTCTTTCAGAAGCAGCAGATGGATGCTGAGCAGAGAGAAGTCTGTTAGAATAAAATGAAATCAACTGTCTGTGGTGACTACATCAGTTTTAGCCTGTTCCTGTTGGTTTTCTTTTTTGTTTTTTGTTTTTCTCTTCTTGCGTAGTCAATAAATGAAACACTCCTCACTTTTGACTTTGTCTTTTTTGTTTGAACAAAGAGTTTAACATCTGTAGAAACAGAAAGAACCCATCTCAATGCTGGAACTCTGTAGACAGAATACCTTGGTATGGATGACATGACATGATTCTGATGATTGTCAGTTCCCATCTCCCCCAAAGGGGAGGTGGGGGGGGGGGGGGGGGGGGGGGTAGTAGTAGTAAGGGGCTTTGAAGCACTTGATGTCGATTGGTCTGGCTGAATGTGCTCCTCTTGTCCAGGATTGAGAGGAGTTTGGACAGCATCCTCCTCTCAGCTACAACATGTAGAGGGTCCAGCTCCACCCCCAGAACAGAGCCAGCCCTCCTGATCAGTTTGTTTAGTCTGTTAGTGTCTGACACCTTTATGTTGCAGAATTTTTCTCTGCAGGATGAAACAAGCTGGTCAGATACAGATGTCGTTAGCAAAAATGATCATTAAGCTGGAGTAAAATGCGGGACCTCACGATTTATTAAAATGTTGTTAGAAAACAAGTTAACTGTATCCAAGCTGGTGCTCATTCATAGATCCATGTTTCCAACTGCAGCAGCATGTTTTGTCCAGTAGGGAGCAGAATTCTTCCACTAACAGTGACTGTGCCAAGCTCAGTGTGTCCTTAATAGGAACTAGCTTCATGGTATAGTGGGAGGTTTTAATCCCACAACCTCATGTGCAGTATTAGTGCTTCTGTCCATCCACATAACTTGTCTTTGTGTCTACATCTGTGTGACAGAGGCAGATGCCTGTGTTGGTTTGTGAACATGACAGTACCCACCTCCAGCTCTTTGTCAGTGTGTCCTGGCTATAGATTGGCTGACTCATAAAAGCATGTGTTCAAGTTCAGTGGTAGATACAGTATACTGTGTGTCTACTACACCACGGGCAGCCGTTTTACACTCCGAGTTCACTCATACTCTCCAGCTGCCACCTTCACTTCAGTCCCTCCTGTCTTCTGGATGGACAGGTTATAGGACTCAGATATAATAGATCTCCCACCCTTCCCAGATTAGCGCAAGACCCCCTGGCTGATACAAGACAGCTGCGTCATTTCTTGTTGTTCTGCGCTTTGTGTTTATCAGTAACATCAAGAGGGAACCAGTTAGTTATGTTTGTAGTCATGTGGTGCCTTTATATAGTGGGTTCGACTGTGTAAAATCTACATAAAAACAGAATGCAATGATTTGCAAAGCTCATAAACCCAAATTTTATTGATCTGTTGATAATTAACCTCATCAGTCACAAAATGTACTTCCAGCTCTTCCTTGTTAGTACCACTTACTTTTCCAGACTTTCGTTGCCTCCATCTCAACATTTCTGACATGTGTAGCTGATATCAATTTCAAAATGACCAATTTCTTACCCAACATTTTGATTCTATAGTTCTATTTTATAAGCTTGTATATCACTGCATCCTGGTTTTATGTAGCATCACAACCTTTTGGTAATGGAGGTTTTTGTTGTTGTGTGGCTCTGCGTCTCTTCATTGTGATTGTTTTTAGCCTCCTTGTGGTGGTTGCGTGACTTTTACTGACTTTCCATCAAGCCAGTTTGCTCTGGCTCGGCAGCCTGCTTTTGGTATTGCAGTAATCCATTTATAAGACCAGGGATGACTCGTCATCAAACACGAAGATTTGGGTGGAGTGCTTCTTTAAAGGTTTTAATGGCGGGAAATGTTAGAATGGCATCTAAAACAAGTGGGTGAAAGTTCACAGGAGGGAACAATGTGATCTCATCAAACAAAAAAAAAAAAACAGCTTCTATTCTGAGCTCCCAGCAACAATATTGGTCTGTGCATGTCACCTGACAGCAGGTCACATGACACCATGGGCCAACATTACAAAGGGAACAGTGTGGAACAAGGAAGTAAATGTCCCGACACACCCACACACGTAGCCGGAATCATTATCTCGAACATACAGTACATATTCAAAGGCCACATGGAGTGTCATATTTTTTGTTGTATTGCTGGTTTGTGTGTGTGTGTGTGCAGTCCACCACGAATCAGTGAGGCTCCATGTGGCATCCTGTTCTGCAGACAGCAGGAGTTTTACTAATGAAACTTTAGTGGTCTGCAATTATTTGTACAAATACTACAGCAGTTCAATTAAACAATACTAACAGATACACAACATGCACACAACGCTAGTCACCTTAAATGAGGTGGCTGCATGTATTGTACATATTTATATACGTGATTTGATATTTTCGAGGGATGTCTAGATCTTCATATAAGAACAACTGTTCATAAACAAATCTGCAAGATTTTTCAAGTTTCTTCCAACAACCTCACAAACAGTTGACACGCAGCAAGCTTGGACTTCAGCTTCCTGCTTCAGCCAGTTGGAAATCCAGCCCTGCCATATAAGAAGTGTGGTGGTCATGGAGAGCAGAGCGGCTGGTATGTAAAACATTTGCCTTTCACGGCAGTAGCCTACTTTCACCTCCCGTATAATGCTGTCAGCTGCTGTTTTCCAGGATTAGGGCATATCAAGCTTAATTTTGAGGTCAATATTGAAAAAAAAAAACGGTTCCAAGACTGAACTGTTCTGCAACTTCCTTTTGCAAATAATATCTCCTTCCCTATCTGGCCTATTGTGTCTTATGAAACTCAAACATATCTTTTCATGATAATCTTCTCCCTGATTTAGCCATGTAATTGCTTTGTACATCACTTGTAAGATGAAAGCGTCTCTGTCAAATGACTAATGGCCTCCGGGACTCAATGCATGTTAAGTCCCTGAGGCCAGAGTCGCCCTGAATCAAACAGAGACTGTGTTGAAAGTTAAGATTTATCATTAAACCACAACATTCTAGTATGTTGTATAAATTAGTAATGTAATAAAAAATGTATAGCTACATATGACCCAAACACATAGTAAATAAGTCCTGTGTTGGAGGTGTGGGAGTCTAAAATATATGTTAGTTATAGCTTAGTGAACCTGTCAGTATTAGAGCTGCATAAACAGCATGCACGCTTTGGGGGGGTCCAAGGTTAAGGTGCTGACAGGGAACCACAACATAATCCAAGGTTCAAGTCAGGCCAGGAACCTTCTCCACTGCTATCCACTCCATTCCTGCCATGTAAATAAATATTAATTACACTCATTATAACTGAGTGTTTTAAAGTCACACTGAAAACCAACTACATCGTCATGGTAATAAACACCCACACTGAAGTGTGTGAACAACAAACCTTAAATAAAATCATACCCGCGACATATGCTAATTATTATTATTTGACATGACACCTGTTGTGTGGACTGATCAGTGCTTTATTCTGAGCTCTTATCCAGGTTCCCCTGGTTCCTCTGGTTCTTCTGTTTACTACCTCATGTTCTCTTATCCAGGTTCCTCTGGTTCTTCTGTTTACTACCTCATGTTCTCTTATCCAGGTTCCTCTGGTTCTTCTGTTTACTACCTCATGTTCTCTTATCCAGGTTCCCCTGGTTCTTCTGTTTACTACCTCATGTTCTCTTATCCAGGTTCCCCTGGTTCTTCTGTTTACTACCTCATGTTCTCTTATCCAGGTTCCTCTGGTTCTTCTGTTTACTACCTCATGTTCTCTTATCCAGGTTCCCCTGGTTCCTCTGGTTCTTCTGTTTACTACCTCATGTTCTCTTATCCAGGTTCCCCTGGTTCCCCTGGTTCTTCTGTTTACTACCTCATGTTCTCTTATCCAGGTTCCCCTGGTTCTTCTGTTTACTACCTCATGTTCTCTTATCCAGGTTCCCCTGGTTCCCCTGGTTCTTCTGTTTACTACCTCATGTTCTCTTATCCAGGTTCCTCTGGTTCTTCTGTTTACTACCTCATGTTCTCTTATCCAGGTTCCCCTGGTTCCTCTGGTTCTTCTGTTTACTACCTCATGTTCTCTTATCCAGGTTCCCCTGGTTCTTCTGTTTACTACCTCATGTTCTCTTATCCAGGTTCCCCTGGTTCTTCTGTTTACTACCTCATGTTCTCTTATCCAGGTTCCCCTGGTTCCCCTGGTTCTTCTGTTTACTACCTCATGTTCTCTTATCCAGGTTCCCCTGGTTCTTCTGTTTACTACCTCATGTTCTCTTATCCAGGTTCCCCTGGTTCTTCTGTTTACTACCTCATGTTCTCTTATCCAGGTTCCTCTGGTTCTTCTGTTTACTACCTCATGTTCTCTTATCCAGGTTCCTCTGGTTCTTCTGTTTACTACCTCATGTTCTCTTATCCAGGTTCCCCTGGTTCTTCTGTTTACTACCTCATGTTCTCTTATCCAGGTTCCTCTGGTTCTTCTGTTTACTACCTCATGTTCTCTTATCCAGGTTCCCCTGGTTCTTCTGTTTACTACCTCATGTTCTCTTATCCAGGTTCCCCTGGTTCTTCTGTTTACTACCTCATGTTCTCTTATCCAGGTTCCCCTGGTTCTTCTGTTACTACCTCATGTTCTCTTATCCAGGTTCCCCTGGTTCTTCTGTTTACTACCTCATGTTCTCTTATCCAGGTTCCCCTGGTTCCTCTGGTTCTTCTGTTTACTACCTCATGTTCTCTTATCCAGGTTCCCCTGGTTCCTCTGGTTCTTCTGTTTACTACCTCATGTTCTCTTCTGTTTGTCTCTGCAACAACTTCCTGTCTTTGCATTTGCTCCGCACGCCCCACAGTTCCCCAGCCACGCGGTGTGCACGCGTCGGATTCGGCCGCTGATTGGCTAGAGCCGACACAAACAAAGATTTTCGACCAATGAGAGCTGTGTGCATGCGCTGAGCCACACTGTTCATCCTGGGGGCTCGTGCCCAGCTGACGCCCGTCATATAAAAGCCTCGTTCACGTCTTTGTTTACAGCAGAGTCCAGTGGCGCTGGTGTTCGAGTCCCGCGTCCGGTCCAACACGCACAGAACACGCACAGAACACGCACAGCTCCCACTGTCTGCAGGGTATCTGGAAGAGGCAAACATGGTGGCCATGAAGAGAGTGAAAACCTTCCAAATCGTCTTTACGGACCCCAGCAAGTCTTTTTACTGCGGCGGGGACAAGGTGAGCGGGCGGGTGGAGGTGGAGGTGAACGAGGTGACGCGTGTGTCCGCGGTGAAGGTTGTGATCCGGGGCAGCGCTAAGGTGGAGTACGCTAAAGGCAAACAGCGGTGCCGCCAGGAGGCCGAGTACCTGCGGCATGAGGAAGCGCTGCAGCTGGAGGAGCAGCCAAAAGGTTCGTGTTGTCATCTCATCATCTTCTGTAGAAACAACGTGACTTGTCTTTAGCTGAGAAAAGTGTTGTGAGTGTTTCTGTGTTCAGCCTTTGACTTGTTTTGACTGCTGTGGATAGTTGGTGAGGGATGACTGGCTGCATCCTGAACATGGCATTCTCCACTATCACCAGTGACAGCCTTTATTTCTTTAATCAGCATTCAGGGATAGAGGAATAATGATATTTATTTTCCTCTTTCCAGACGCCGATGGATCAGTTGTCTTGAGGCCTGGCAACAAATATGAATACACCTTTGGATTTGAGCTTCCCCAGCAAGGGTAAGACAGCGGTTCTCAACTCGATAATGTTACGTCATGTGTGACTTTGTGCTGTGTTTTACTCAGAGGTAGATGTGGTTTCAACTTCTTTACTTGTGTCCTCATAGGCAGCTGGTGTCGTCATACAAGGGGAAGTTTGGCTACGTCCAATACTATGTCAAGGCCCTGATGGAGAGGTCCCAGCAGCCTCCCATTGAGTGCAAGAAATCCTTTGAGGTGGAAGAGCCTCTGGATGTGAACACTCCAGACCTGCTGGTGAGTTCACTGACACAGAAAAGCACCAGCTTTACAATTTCTGTGTTTTTCCATATTTTCATATTCTGTGACACACTGCTCAAATATTTGCTGATGAGTTGAGTCCTGAGTACCTTTCTGTGTCTCATCAGTCTCCCGCAGGTGGCATGAAGGAAAAGAAAGTCACCTGCATGTTCATTCCTGATGGCCAGGTGTCGCTGAATGCAAAAATCGACCGCAGAGGCTTTTGCGAAGGTGAAGACATCTGCATCAATGCAAAGTTTGAGAACACCTGCTCCCGCATTGTGGTACCCAAGGCTGCCATCATCGCCAAACACACCTACCAGGCTAACGGCCGCACCAAAGTCTTCCGTCAGAAGCTGTCCTCAGTGCGTGGAAACCACATCATCTCCGGCATGTGTGACGCCTGGCAGGGAAAGACAATCAGGGTGCCCAAGATCAAACCATCCATGCTAGGCTGTAACATCATCCGCGTGGAATACGCTCTGATGGTAAGCCTGCATTAGCAGTTCTGCATGTAGCCAGAGTTTTTAACTGTTTTCCAGTTTTGGGAAATTAAAATTGGTGTTAATGCATAAATTCTTTTAATTCTTTTACCAGATTTACGTCCACATTCCTGGTAGTGAGAAGCTGATCCTGGAGCTCCCTCTGGTCATTGGGACTGCTGGCCTCGGCAGCCGAACCAACAGTGTGAGCAGCCAAGAAGGCTCAGTCAGCAACGCCTCCCAGAGCTGGGTATCCCTCAGGATACCTTCTCAGCCTCCGAGCTACTGCGACATCACCCGTGACTGCAGTATAGACCAGCCCCTTACGCCACTTCTGGATGACTGCGACGAAGATGACAGCCCCATCTTCATGAATGCACCGGCTTTCCCTTTCCCGCCATCGCCTCCAGCATACAGTGAGGTAGGTGTCACAGCTAGGTTGTTCAAATATCTCAACACTCTGTCAAGCAAATAAGATGGACCTTTACCAAGAGACCATGTAATAAGAAGTCTTATTTCATTCCAGGCGGAGGAGGAGTTCAATGGCAACGCTCGCATGCTGCCAGTCTGCTGAAGTCCAGCAGGGATTCTAGAACTGTGGTCCAGCTTTCAGGGACCATTCCTCTAAGGCACTTGAAAAGGAGCAAAAGGTCCAAGGTGTTGGATGGTAAAGCAAGGACTGTGGAGGTGGACAGAAAGGAACTTGTCTGTTCCGTCAGCTGTCTTCACCGTGCTTCATCACCTATGCTGATTCTCTAGTCTTCCTTGTGGTGTTCTTCGGGTTGTGGACGCGGAGGTCAAGCCACAGATCCAGCAGAGTGCTGCGTTTCCAAATAAGCTCTCCCTTCAAGAGGGTCTTTACTGTCCACTTCATGACTTTGTTATGGGGGCCAAGCATTGTGTAAGTCAGCCCCAAGCCTGTTGTGACATCCTTGCTTTTTTTGAGGGGGGAGTGGCTGTCTTTCCTTGTGATGCTTTGTCATTCCAATCCTACCCTGTTGTTTTTGAGGGGTTTTTACTAGAGGAACTATTTTTTTGTTACTGAAGACCAGTCGGTTTGAGTTGCCGTAAAGACTTAGTAATATTGTTGCCTTCGAGATATACAGCATGTAGAATAGCTTTCCTTGGATGCTAATCAAATCTCATGCAGCAACCATATTTTTTTATGTACCAGTGTTTGGAGAAAAGGTGGTTATTCCTGTATCTTATTGCACTTTTTGATCGATGCGTTTTGCTTTTTCACTGCCTACACAAGTTTTTGTTTTAGTTTTGTTTGAACAATGTGATGTGGAGAGTGAATTCTTTTTCATGGCCAGAGCACTCCTGTTAGATCCTCACATTTGATGTACACATCCGCAGACTTGGTGATTGGTTGCAATTTCTTCACACTGCAAGTGCCAAATATACTTTATACACAGAACACCTGTACACCAATGTGAGGGAATGCAACCTATGTGAGGATAATCATTGTATCTGATCTGCAGTTGTCCTAGACAACATTTCACTGTGAGATCTCCACTTTGGTTTCACAACTTCTGTTCTTTCAGGGCTCAAAGAAAATCGCTGTTACATGACTGATTTGTGAGAAAGTGTGTTTGCAATGCGTCCTTGATACTTACAGCAAGTATTTTTTGTATGAAACCCTATGGGTTTGTGTTTTTTTTTTTTTTTTTAATAAAAAAACTATTGAAAAATATACGTTTGTGACTTTAATCTTAAACCTTAATCTGGCTTTTAACCCTGCTGATCTCCAAAGAGACTTAAAGATGATGGTCACCACAGTAAAGTTGTTTACTACACAAGTGGGTCATTTTCTGGTGAATAATGCCAGTGCAGTGAATTCTCACTTTGCTTCATTTGTTCAGTGCTGAACATTAGCCATTAACACTAAACATCAAAGGTGAGGTTTGGCTGTCTTCTGTTTGAATCTTGATCCCAGCCATTAGAGCCAGGGCCCGTGGTATCCAACTGTGATGAGATCCAAGGGGATATGGAGAGCATGCTGTAGGGATTACATATCCCAACTGGCCGGGGGAATGTATTGGATTGTCTGCAGTGTAGCCCTGTTTGAAAGTGTTGATCAGCTCTCCCCTTGTTTTCCATCAAGTACTCTTTTTTTCATCATCAGCATTAACCATCCCATCTAATTCTGGTATTTCATCTACTAATGTTAAAAAAGAAACATGCTCGTTATTCTGATAGTAAGGTCACTAAATCTCTAAAACTACTGCAGTTCTTGTAAAGACAAGGTATATAAAGATATAACGCTCTGACCATGATTCACAGGTCCCTGCTGTTTCCTCTGGTTATCCAAGAGGTCCAGGACGGATCTGCAAACTTTCCTGCTAGTTTTTAAAGCCTTGAATGGCCAGGCTCTGTTTGATGTTCTCTGTGAAGCTCTCACATAAGTGCAGAGGTGGTAGAGGTACACAAACCCAATGTTCAAGTAGAAGCCAAATTTTGAGGCTCATGCTTGAAGATTTATTTACATTTCCAGAGTACAGTAGCAGATTTGTTTGTTTGTCAAAGGCGAAACAGATTATATTAAAGACAGTTTGTAGTAATTAAAAGAAGAGCTACAGTATCTAGTTGAGCACACCCAATAAACGTGAAGTGGATTTTACCCTAACCCTAGCTGTGCTGACATCTGTTTCACTCATAATAATGCATTCACTTTTACTAGTTGGTTATATTTTAGATTGTCCTAAATGAAGTTAGCTAGCAGTCAGAAAATATCAAAGAATGTTAGGGTTAGGTTCTACCTTTGCTGACCTTTGCTGACCTCTCACCTCATCACCTCCCCAAGGTGATTACTTCTGCAGTAATAGGGCTGCATGTTTTTTTGATTGTTTCATGACATCTTCATGTAGGTCGAGTCTTGTATTGTATGATGGTTTGCTCCACCACATGTGGATATTCGAGAATATGCTGTGACTGAAAGGTAAGCACAGATCCTTCATTGGTGTGCTCCCAGAGGCCCGTCCAGGATTTTCCCCCTTTCAAAATATGTCCTCTGCTCTGGGCTGTTCACGTCAGGCAACTGCTGAGAGCAGCAGATAAGGGAACTGTTTATCTGTAAATCATTCTGTGACGGGGGCTGCGGCTCTGGCCTGTATCTTTACTGTAGGCTGCAGATGGTAGGGTGGCTCTTCACAGCACTCAAGCCACATAAGAATGGCCATGGGAAAAAGTTAGAGAGGAGGCTCCTGGTCCTCAGAGGTCATGATGTTTATGGAGCACATTCCAGCACCAGAGAGGACAAATTCACACATTAGCAGAGGTCCATCAGGGGTATGTCACAAAAAATGACACTTTCAGCAGCAGTCTAAAGTTACAATTAGGACGTTTTGACTGCAGGAACTTAGTAAACCGTAACCGAACTTTACTCCCTTGGTTCAGGTTAAGCCAATGTTTCCACAAGCTGCAGGAGCTAAGTTTCAGCTCTCCTCAGGTAGCATTAGCCCTGCACCATCTTTACAGTTTCAGAATCGTCCAGAGGGTTATAGAATATATGAAGGGGCTATAGAGGAGCTCACCTGGACCTTTCTCTGTGGTCCTGGACACAACTGAGAGATTTTAATGTGTCAACTGGGGACCATCAAATTATTATGAAGTCATAGTATGAAATGAAAAGGTGAGGGACTAAAACCTGGAGTGATGCGTTATTAAAGTATCCTAATAGTTTTTAAATACTTCTTTTAGGCATCTTGATCAATTCTATTCCACGCAGAGCATTCAATGTATCAACAGACGCCTGTGAAGTGTCCTTATGTTCTATTGCTGATCTTTTATTGTTAACTGTTTTATATTGTTTTGCTGATTATTTTTTTTAAGATGGGCAATGACACGATGTAGTGATTTGTTTTCACTTGTGAACAAAAGTCAATTTTCCAATATAGTGGACAATACATTCTATTCTATTCTATTCTGTTCTATTTTCTACTAGGACTGTGAAGATCATAAAACAAATGACTCACATAATTTTCATCCTCATCAGAGGGCTTTTGACCTTTGTCTGCATTCATCATTTTCCCTGTTTATGTGTTTTGTAGTGCCACCAAAACAACAGTGTCCTGCTGTGTATTGTATGTGTATCAGCGCCTGATACTCTACATCTCTCTAACTCATTTGGTCGAGCAGTCATGTACAAATCCCAGGGTCAGTGGTTGGATTCCTGGTTTCTTCTGACTACATGTTGAGGTGTCCTCAAGACACTAAAACCCTGTAGTAGTGCCGACATGTACTGTCTGGCAGTTGTGCAACAACAAGGTCCCCAAGGCGATTGATAAAATATGTAATTATTTTTATTGTTAGGAGAGAAACGCCTTCTGCTTACATTGGACCTTTTCATATGTGGCAGGTGTGGCCCACTGTCAGAGTGCAGTTTGTAGTGCAGAGGCTGTTAGAACCACTGGGATCAGAGGTGTTGGTGATTGGACATTTTAGCTTGAATAGATAAGTGAGAAGTGAGTCAGTTCAGGATTTGATTTTATAGAATTGTATTTTTGATAAGAATAAGGTCAATGGCTAAACATTAAGAGTCAACTCTCTGTAACTTGGTTGATAAAACAATCTAGCAATGACTAACATATTTGACCTTATTCCTATATCTATATCTGTTATCAGTGTAGCTTTCTTTCCCCTGTCTGAGCTGGGTTGTAATATTGACCGGGGCTTTTCTGGGATTTGAACCTGAGACCTCTAACACCCAAAGCAAGAATCACACCCCTAGACCTTATACGTAAGACTTAGTATTTCAGTTGAAGTTCTTGAGTTACTTAAGTTTAGGAGTTTCACCTTGATTGGTTCCTATGCATTCTCCCTGTTCACACTGTCACTTTTGGTCCAGTCAGTTAAACGTCATTTAAAAGAAATGAAGACAATGCACCAAAGCATTGTTTTTGTTTTGGCCTCTAAGTTCGATTTTTCTTCTCCTCAGCTTCTCTTCAGCTGGTGAGACCTCTTTCTGAGGTCAGCTGAGAGCTACCTTTATGTGCAACAAAGTGTGAACTCAGGTTCTGATGTCAAAACAAAGACGCCATTATCACACTCACAGAGCGGTGGCATGTGATACGTTTCCCAACCACCATAAAACATTAAAAAGGACGGTTGCCATAATAAACATGTAAACTGAGTAAGAGCAGCAGAGAGTCAACAGGCCAACAGGTGTCTGCTTTACTCTACTGGTAACCTAACTCTCAACTCTTCTTCTTCTGTGCATTCAGTATCTTAACGTTAGCAGTGTGAACGCTACAAAGGAAAATAAAGTTAGAAGAGCTTCATGCAGTGGAAACATTTGACGTCATCATCTAGCAGGACCTTTTTATTGTTGCAATGATGTAACCACATTTGTTTCCAGATGCATCCCGAATGCTGTCTTCATTTTGTCATCCTCCACATGATTAAACGCGTGTTTAATTTTGTCGTCAACGTGTAACGTGTCATCATTCACAGAGTTACGGAGCAGCAGCCATCAGACTGTGTGAAGAGAATGTGGAGCGTAACATTGTCCAACAGCACCCGGAGCTGTGGGTTCAGATGCTTCCAGCTCGATTTGCTGCTTTATATTATGACGAGCGTGTTTGTTGGAGGCAGGTTGAGACAGTAGATGAAGATACAGCGATCTACTCTGCGTGTGTTTCACAAACAAACAATGAGGAAGACATTTGTTGGATAGTTTGGGCTTAGGTTGCTGCGTGACATCCTAGACCACCCAATCACTGGGACGTCTCACATTACATAGTTTAGTTTTTACAATGACAAGTTTATTGAACCACAAATCAAACTAAGACGAGGTCTCACAAATGAAGCAACGCTTGTGATGAAATGAATCCGTGATCACCGCTGTTCATCATAATAAACGTGACACATCATTATCATTTTTCATTCATAGAAGTGGGTTCTTGGGGATTTTGTCTGCTTGTCTGGACTTGAGCAGCTGAATTCAAGTAAAACTAAAAGTAGGACATAGGTGACTGCGTTGAGTGGATGTTTTCTTGTGTGTGTTATGTATATGTGATTCAAATAGAGCAGACATAGCTTGTACTATTTATGACTCACTTCTGGGGATTGTTTTGAGTTGCGCAACATGAATGTGTAGACATCAACATACGATCGTGCCACAGTAGCGGCATGGCATGCCTCGCTGTGCCCTTACTCTCGCTCAGCCTGTGATTGGCTGAGGCAGTAGATCACTCGCCTCCTCTTTGGCTCAAACAGTTGTTCACGAGGGTTAGCATTGGAGGACTGCATGCTCTCTCTCACTGTCTCTCTCTCACACACACTACACACCACTGCCAGTTGTGAACTGGTTTGATCCAGGCATCTGTTTCCTCATCCTCCCTCTGTTTGTTCCCTCGGTGGAGACTGTGATTCACCACAGGAAGTTCATGATGCTTACAGAGCGAGTCTGATCGGGAGCCGGAGATTAGCTGTAACACAGAGCACGCTTCTCATAAACAAGTTACAGTAAATGGAACAAGGATGATTCAGTAGAACTACGTCTTCGGAGTAAACCAGTCAAACCCAGTTAAAAACCACTATGTATGTTTCCTGGCATACACTAATAGCCTGAGCTGGGGTAAACTAGTAAAGTTAATGATGCTGGAAATGTAAGTGGAAAACTGCCAAAGGATACTCTAGTAGTTTGATATTATACTTGATAATATACTGATGAAGTTAGGGGCCTCACGAGAGACACTTTCAGAAGTTGACATATGCCGACTTTTAGTCCTGGTCAAGCTGAAAAACGCTGCACTTCTCACTTCTCTGTGACAGCCCTTCAAAATTCTACATATTCCGATCAAACTCAAAATCTGGTCCACTGTTAAATGTAACATAAGCAAAAAGTAACAGGAGAGAAACTGGAATCTGTTTTCGTCTCAGAGCTCTTGAATCAGATTAAGAAGACACTAGAATAAAGACGACGTGGGAAACATGAAAAATGATTCTCTGTGAACACAGTCACATCGTTACTACTCTGAAGTTTGACAGGTTTCTCCACTTCGCTTTGTCTGCTTGTTTGTTTGCTGCCCCAGATCAACAAATTCCCCTCTTCATGACACAGCGTCTCCTTAAAAAACCCACAGAGCACCGATTGGCTGACGTCTGCAGCCATGTTCTGTGATTCGCTAAAGTCATTGTTCATGCACATGGCATGCAGGCAGGGCGTGCTAGCATCCTCTGGAGGAAGTCTGTTTTTTATCCAACTGCTGACCTCAGACAGAACGGACTCTCAATTCACGCTGCTCAGCCTACTTTCATTTTTGCTTGTTAGTGTGACATTTGCAAAGAGCATGTTCACTGTACAGTATGTCCCCAGCTGAGTGTCTGAAGAATGAAATACTTGTGAAAAGTGGAAAAGTATCTTCTAGACAGCGAAAGTTCGTATTAGCAGTGGTTCAGGCTGTGCCCTTCGTATTAGATCAGCTGTTCTGGTTTCTACCTGTTGTATCTTAGTCACAGAGACAGAAAGTCAAGCCTAATGCATTGTGTGAGTGATTTGCCTTAACATGGTGTGGTGGAGGGTTTCAGTGGGGTTCTGTTGTTGGGGACAACATCTATCTATCTATCTAAATATATATATATATATATATATATATATATATATATATATATATATATATATATATATATATATATATATTAGCAGAGAGATAGAGATATATATATATATATATATATATATATATATATTATCTCTCTCTCTCTCTCTCTCTCTCTCTCTATATATATATATATATATATATATATATATTTATCTCTCTCTCTCTCTCTATATATATATATATATATATACATAGAGAGAGAGAGATAAATATAGATATCTATATTTATCTCTCTCTCTCTCTCTCTCTCTCTCTCTCTCTCTCTCTATATATATATATATATATATATATATAAATCTTATTTATATATAAATAAGATTTACCTGGGTGCATCTCTAGGCACAGCCTGTGGAACTAAAACCTGGAGAGCAGCAGGATTCTGCCAGATGACTGCTTTGAAGTTCTCCACCTGGACACACACGTTTCCCACCTGCACACACACAGATTCTCCGCCTGCACACACACAGATTCTCCACCTGCACACACACAGATTCTCCGCCTGCACACACCTGCACACACACAGATTCTCCACCTGCACACACAAACATGCTTCACAGACGTGTTGATTTGCACACAGCTACAGATGTGATAAGGACACACACACACACACACTTTAGAACTATCTTTGTGCGCACAATTGTGAACATAATGAATTTCCTAGTCCTTCATCCCGACTTTAACCATCACAACTAAACTCCAACCTTATCCCCTAACCCAAAACCAAGTCTTAACCCTCAAACTGCTAGTGGTATGGTATAAAAGTCAACCTGGATCTCATACTGCTGGCCACACACACACACACACACACACACACACACACACACACACACACACACACACACACACACACACACAGAAACCAAACTGCAACTAAACTAGAGAAAGGAATGTGAACTGACTGAGGGAATGTGGAATGTCTTGGCTTCACCTTCAGCAAACCAACTGCAAAACAAGTTTCTCCACGAGGACAGCAGGACCTCCACCTCCCTGCCTGCTCCTCCCACTGAGCAGCCACATGAGCGACTACATGCAAAAATCGAAGCACCACTTATTTCTCTGTGCTGGGAAACGAAGGCGCTCTGCTGAGATAACTGGGGGGGGGGGTGAGATTCAGGAATTGGGTGTCTGTGTGTTTTGGTTCCTAACCGCAGCAGGGAGCTTCACTCCTTTTAATAAACATGTCACAGAAGCTAAGAACTGTCCTGTATCATCCTGATTTGTGGGAATTCCCACAGCAGAAGTAACACCCGTGAAATCTTTCATTAACCGACAATGAAATGCACAATGGCTGACGATGTACTGTTGACCTTGGCAACAGCTGACAAAGCAGACAGCTGAACACTCACTGTGAACATATTCACTGCTCTTTGAATAGGCTTTGAGATAACTGTGTTTGTGTACAACCTTATCTAGAGCTCTGAATGCTGTCCTGAACCTCGCTCCAGGTCTGTTGTGACTGAGGATTCACTTGCTCTTATTGAAAGTATTGTGACTGGATGTGGTTAGATAGAACGACACAAACGTTGAGAGGCTCCACTTCTGAGGACAACTTTACCAATTTTCTACTTTGAGGAGTACATGTACAGTTGCAAGAAAGAGTATGTGAACTATTTTCAGTTTCCTGGTTTTCTGCATTGACTGGTCATGAAATGTGATGTTGCCTTTACTGAACACACCCATGAAAGTAAAAACCTGAAATTAAAAAACTCCTTTGGCAGCAAGTGAACTCTTCCTGTAGCTGTAGCTGTGGATCCGACCTGCACAACATCCAGGAGGAACTTTGGACCGTTGTTACTGAACTGCTGCAGTTCAGACATAGTTTTAGGACGTCGGATGAGAACGTCTCTCTTTGTGTCATTCCACAACAACTCTGTTGGGTTGAGGTCTGGATTCTGACTGGGCCCCTCCAAATTGTGGATTTGGAGTCTCTAAAGTCATTGTGTAGATTTACTTTGATTACTGCAGAGGCAGCAAAGCAGCAGCAAATCATGATGTTCCCTCCACCATACTTCATTTTTGGGTGGTGATGTACCTCCATGTTGGTGATTGGCTGATTGTTTGCAGGCGATGCCAACCCAGAGTGGATTTAGTGGACAAGTGGACTCTTCTCAATACTTCTATCTGACTTGAAGCCCTAAAGTAACAAGAGTTCACTTAACTCAATAAATTAAGTTGATTTTAAAAAAGCATGTCAGCATGCACAGTTTGAGAGTTAAAGCTCTTCAAATCATGTTCTTTTTTCAGGTTAAAGAAAACAGTCATGGTGGAAACCTGCTGTGTGTCTTTCATACGTGTCACGTGATGGTTGTGTATTTACACAATAAGAGCAGTTTAACATGAGGGTTTTGTACTGACTGGTTTAATAAGGAGCACAGAGAGACAATCTGCAAAAGTATTATTATTCTTTTTTTGTTAGGGGTATAATTTATTCTGTAGAGGGGGGGGTCACCTAGTTACTGATGAATGACATGTTGTACTAATAAATGTTAACACTTGAGTCAGGCTCTGTCTGTGCCTTTGCTGTGATTATGGCCAATCAGTGTGTATCGGTGCTGTCCTCTGTGCTGTTTGGATTATTTCACAGCTACAGGAACGGGTATGTATACAGTCGACCATGTGAAGTAGAGGCCGCCCTGTCTTGTCTCTCATGCTGGAGGGTGTTGGAACGTTTCACCTACTGTTGTCGTCAGTTACATAGGATCACTGACAGCAGCGTGAGTTCACCTGCAGGCTGTAAACTGTGATGAGGACTCGCACACGCGCCACTTTCAATGAACAGTTGAAGTACTTCCATGTTTACTTTACTATGTTTTTAATATTAACACAAAAAACCCAAACACACCACATTTCTGAAATGAGTTGACAGTAAATATTTTATTATTATATTATTTGACATTTCTGCAAAAACCTCATCCATGATGCACACGCACTAAACTTGTACTTGTTTAGTCTCATGTCATCAGCAGCATCAAGTGCAACAGTGTTTTTATCAGCAACTCAGTCGGATTGATGCTGAGTTTTAACCTGTTTCTTAGTGAAGTACTTGTGTTTTTGTACTTGAAATACATTTTAGAGCATGTTCTCGGTACTTCAACTTGAGTGAAGAAGGCAGCACTTCTACTTGTAGCAGAGTACTTTGTGTACTTGTACCACTTCACTCTTGGAGAGAAAGGGAACATGTTTATTTTCCATGACCTTAGTCTTTAAAGGGTCACACATCAGAAGGCTGGAGAGCTCTGAATGCTTTTATATGAGAACTAGAGTACACGCTACTTTGTGGACTGTGGAGCTGGTGGAGTTGACACAGGGTCAGTGGAAATGGCTGCAGCTTCATTTACACATTGCTGTTGTGTACTGAGCAGCTGTGTTTGTTGCAATGCTTCAGGAAGGTCACGCTGTTACTGTTACTACATCAGAGTGATTTCACACTGCTGCTCCACTTTCTGTATTTTAGAGTCTGAGCGTTTCATGGGATGAATCTCCTGCAGGCTTTGATGCAGGCCATTTTATTGCTCTCCAAGTTGTGCTGCCTCCTCCAGCTGCTTCGTGTTTGTCCTTGAGGCAGACCTGTCGGTAAACATTCAAAGAACTCCACGTTCCACACATTCAACAGTGTTCTGTGTTGTGCACCCCCCACCCACTGTCACGTCTTGTTCCACAGTAAGACAGACGTCACACATGCTCTGTTGTGTTGTGTTATGTGCTTTCCTGCTGCACACGCGCAGACAGAGGTGCAGCTAGATGTGTTTGTGCATGTCTGCAAAGAGTTCCTGAAGACTTCTTTAACACCTTGACACGAGGAAAGTACTGCATCAGTGATTTAATGTCAACATCTTTAATGCACACTGTAGCCAACCTGGAAATCCTGGAAGCATCCTTGACACAGTATACCTCTCTGACATGGCCTTAATCTGTACATTTTACTATACTGCTAATACATGCAGGGTGATTAACAAAAATGAAACTGTTAAAGGAACATTGTGATCTTTTGAAACTTCCTGTCTTACGCAAAATCAGATGAGGATCCGTGTGTGTGTGTGTGTGTTTGTATGACTGTCATTGTGAGAACCAGCATGAATTTTTAATAATCGGAGGGAGAAAATTTTTACAAAGTGAGGACATTTTTAGCTGGACCTCACATTGAGAATGGTGTTTAAAGAGGGGTTAAGACTAGGATTTAGGGTTAGAGTTAGAATAAGGTTTTGGTTAGAGTTAGTGTAAGGCAGTACATGAGATAAATCAATAACTGAAACAGCGTAGATTAGCATGGCCTATGCAACAGTAGTTATGTCGATGAGTGTCCTCACACTGAATGCTATACAAAATGTAGCTGATTTTACCCAGTGGTCACAGTATAATTAACAGCACACAGTCATATGATATACCGCAGCACAGAAAGACTTCATTTTCATTCACAACCTTTCCAGGAAAAACATACACATATGTCGTTGTTTGACCATGAGCCAATGTTTGGGGGAGACAAATAGAAAAAGGAGAGAAGACACAGACAAGGATGATTATAGATCGACTAACACTGTTCACATGATGCTTATCATGGGGTTCTAATGCGAGGATTCAGAGTCCTAGACACAGATGGATTAAAGTGAGTCCTGCTTGTGATTTTAAATTTAGTGTTAAACTGTTTCCTAAGTGAACCTTTTACTTTTACAAACATGATCAACCAAAAGTAGTGGCTACTTTGGTCTTCACAGTTTAGATTACGTATGTGAAAGGTAATTGATTTGCTTAAATTTTCTTTTTCTTTTTAAACTAATTAACTTTGACAAGCAATTAAAACAACTACAGAGACACTAAAAGACCACAAACAGTTGAAAATGACCAACAATAGACACACTAAGATCACAAATCTGTTAAAACGGTGTTTATTCAGATATTCGGACATGATAAAGTAAGTTATTTACAGTCAAACCACAAACGAAGAAAAGACAATAACAGTAAGAGAGAAAAACAATGTTGGTCAGCAACAGAGTAGATAACTAGATTTGTTCAAATGCTACCAGAATATGACCTAAAACATTTCTGTTGAGGACACTATGTATTTCCATCCATTCTCACCTTCATCAACAGGCGGAGGAAACTCTGAGCCCTGGCTTTAAGCTATAGCTGCTCCATGCTGCCACCTGGTGGCTGCTACAGGATGCTCACCCCTTCCAGCTATTTATGGAAAGTCTGAATCCTACATTTCCCACAATGTACCCACTAGCATCAGAACTTTGTTCAAATGAAACCGCCTCGGTTTGTAGCTCATCATTTTTGTCTCTTTGGCGTCATTTTGTATTCATTTCTGGTGGTTACGTCTCTTTAGGATGATCTTCCAACTATCTGTGCTTTTTAGTCAAGTTCTATTTGTGGTCATGTTGTCTCTTTGCGATCAATTCAATTCAGTTTTATTTGTATAGCGCCAATTCACAACAGAAGTTATCTCAAGGCACTTTACACGGCAAAGTTTAAGACCTTACAGAGAATAATTAGATCATTAGGGGTATTTTTTGATTGCTGTCTTGTTGTGATACTTTGTCAACTCGTTGTAGTCATTTGTGTCTACGTATGATTGTTTTTACTCATTTTAACTGAGCTTTGTAACTTTTATATGTTTTTCAGTTGGATGATAAGAAAGTTAATAAAGTCACACTTGGAAGCAAATTGTTTCAACCTTTATTAAACATAGCTTGCAAGAGATAAATATTACAAAGTTATTTCCTCCAAAATTAGCTTATTTTTTCAATCAATGCATAATTGTCAATCAACTGGCAGTATTCAAACAGCATTATTTTCTTTTACTTTTTTTTGAAGACTTAAATATCAAGTATGTGCAAAAGGTCAGGATTAATGTAAGGAAAGGAAAAAGGACTTTGATTAGTCTCTGGTCAATTTCACCACGTGTTTCGGCTTCCCCCAGATGACTTTTCCCAACTTTGTCAACATTATGCAAAAAGAAAAGCTTTTACAGGTACGTCGATAAAACTGATTCAGCCATTGAATGTTTCCCTGCATCAGCAACATCTAACAGAAGATAAAGTAGAGGAACATACGTGTGGTTTGCTGGTGTTGGCAGGAAAAGTGATCACTGATTCAGGGTCAGGCAGCAGCTGTATTCAGGAAAAGGACAGGCCGGGGTTCCACACACTGATGTACATGCCTGGAGTACCGAGTACCAATCTTCTCAATAGAATTGACTGTTTTTGTTTCCTTCAGAAAAAAGCTTCTCATTGGTGAGGACAGTTTTTGTGTAGGTTTACTACCGATATACGACAATCACCAAAACTATATAAAGACAGATGTAGTTCGTGAAAGATGACTTGTACAACAGCAATGTGTCTCCACAATCACTGTCCCTGTTAGCCCTGTTCTACTGAAGACAGTGTCCTAATGAGACCATTGGACTGGTGAGCACTAACATAGACTGGATTTAACCGTTGGCTCAAATGTTCCCCGTGCTTTTATCTAGAGCACGTTCAGGAAATGATTCTGTGAGCAACAGTCAAGTTTCAAAGCTCTGTTCAGGCGTACGGCGACTGCGGACCACGTCTGTCTGAACCAATGAGCACTTTCCTGCAAACTAACTAGTCCAAAACCAAAGCTGCTTCAACAAGCAGAGGAGGGAGGAGAAAAAAAAAGAAGAATCCCCAACATTTTGCACATTTGTTACACAATAATACACAGTGATCACAAAACGAAATGACAAGCTTCACAATATTCATGGCTTTTTGTTTGCTTTTCTACACAATATACAACCATTTAATTTCTTTTTTCAGTACAAGGGAGGAAAAAAAATGTTTATGTACAATAAGTCATTATTACTTCAAACCTAGCAAATATTGTGTCATTTATTCATAGTCAATACATTTGTTTACTTTTTTTTTTTTAAACTGCAATAGAAATAAAATAGAACTCAATTGAAACGTCAGAAAACAAAGACTTTTAATTGAAAGATTGACGTTAGAAAAAAAATCTGCAGTCCAAATTCAAAGGTGTGTGGATGCATCTGTAAAAGAGAGACAGGAGCTTTTTACTTCTTCGACTTCAGCACAGCGGCAAAAGGAGATGCATGGCAGAAACATTGTAAAGTAAAAAATTGATGTTAAAAGTTCATGAAAATATATCTCTGCGTCCAATTCCAAAGCTTCCATAATAGACGAAAAAGATGACCTCCGAGTGTAAACCTCAGTTTACGTCTAAATCAAACCCTAGGTAGTTTATTCACGAGCCAAAAATCACACTTTACGGCTGTTCATCAACAGGTTACTGCGACAAGGTGACGGGCAGGTCTGGATTCCTCAAACATACTTTGCACGCAACATAACATGATGAACTGAAAGGCTTCCACAAGACAGTGTGGCTGGATAAACTCAACTGACCAATCACAGTTCACATGTGTAGTGTGAGAGTGAACAGTAGCTGCAAGATGTGACAGTTCAGTAGGTTAAAATGAACTGTGGGCTAATGTCTAACAAAAATAAAGGCCTCTCTTGCAGTGGTTGATAGTGTTCATGCACCCACCATCAGGAGAGCACTGAGCAACAATGGTGTTAATAGCAGAGCTGCAAAGACTGAAGCCACTACCCTTCAAAAACAAACAATGAGAAGCATTCCAGCATAAAAACATTATCTCATCTGTGAAACATAGTGGTGGCAGGATCATGAGCTGGTGCTGCTTTGCTGCCTCTGGACCAGTACAGCTCACCATAATTGACAGAACAATGAGTTGCATAAGCAACATTTTACAGGAAAATATGAATGTATCCGTCATTGAACTGAAGCTCAAAATGCAGGACAACAACCCTAAACACACAAGTCATTCTATCAATGGGTTAAAGCAGAATAAATTTAGTTTTTTGGAACAGAGAAAGAAGGGGTTTAAGAAACTAGCGATACAACTGAGTACTGTTTGCTGATACTTGATTCTTAAAAACATTGTATTTATATTTTTTTGACGATTTACATGCAACAAACTATGGTAGACAGTGGTTCATTTTGTGTTCTGTTTAAACCCCAATGTCTAGAGCAGGCGTGCCCAACCACAGCAGTGTTGTAATCTATTTTCAGCCAATCAACTCTTCCATTCCAACAAAGCAATAAAAACAACTCTTTATGCTACATCTTTCCTAAAATTAGATAAAAGAAGTCTTCATATATTGCCTTGCTTAAGGTATCGCAATATACCATAATATAGTGAATCCTAACTTTGTATATTGTTGCCAGCGCACAGCCCCAAGTCAAAGTGTTATGTGTATATCTGATCTGATGACCTTTAGATGAAAATATCTAGAAATTATCTGACATGGCATGAACCTTTAGTCAGTGTCCTCGTAAAACAGTCTTTGCATGGAGTTCTCTGCAAGCTGAAACTTTCACCTCTTTGTCAGGCTAAAATGTGTCAGAGAGTCAGCTCAAAACCACGTCAGCTGCCTAGTCCTCAATTCTATTGAACCGCTTTGTTCACCAATAATACCACAAACTGAGCCTGAGCCTGGGCCCGGCTCTCCAGAGAGAACCACCAAGGATTTGTTAGCATACAGGCTTCAGCCAAAATGTGGGAATGGCAGGCACTAACAAGAACTGCACACTTAGGTCCAGTCTCCATACATTGCTTGCCCCTGCCACTAAGCTTAACCAACCGTTTTGCATACTCACGTGTAGCGGTAGGCAAGTGCCGGTTTTCTTTGGGATTGAGGGAAGGGGTGAAGTGGTGGGGCTGCGTAGTGCTACAAGAAGTAACCCAGAATGTCGTAGATTAGATATCATCACAAAGATGACGACAACTGAGGGACGAGAAACCCCTAAAAGATTTACTTTGTCGCTTTGCATGTAAAAATGATGTTGACCACTGTCTTAGTTAATTGTTTTTTCAATGTATTAAATACATTTTTAATTCAATTGCCAGCACCACAGCTGAAGATGGAATTGTGAGTCACACACGGGTCTTGAGCAGTTGCCCTGTTTCATGAAGGAACTGTTTCAACACATTGTAGAGTATTGCTGTTTGAATAGGGGTAGATGTAAAACAATATGAAATGGGATTGGCCCTTAGACTTGAGTGGAACACTTCCCTTTTCTTATGGCTGTGTGATGGTCACTCAGGTGGAAGTCAAGGTATTTTTTTTTTCTGCTATGCTTAGAAATCAATAACAAATCTGACTTTTGACACCATGTTTCCCACTACTGCAACAATATATCAGCCATGTTCTGCTGGCGACTTGAAGCACAGCCATATTTACAGGTGAACAATGGCTCCTGGTTGATTTACGAGAACAAACCTGTGATGAGCCACTTGAACATCATGTGAATACAGTGATAGAAATTTGCTTGAATGATTTCTGACCAGTGTGTTTCTTCCTTCAAGAGTCACAACTTACACACTGATGGGAAAAAACCCGCACCCACCCTACATGAAATATTTACACAGCAGATTGAACAGTTCAATAAATGTGCAAATCAAAATAAATGTCATGTTCGGTTGTTTTAGAACCAGAGATAAGTCTCCACTGCTGTGGCCGCCCCACAAGACTAGCACATATCTGAGAAGAAAAACCCACAGTGACTGTCAACCAAGAGTCTGTTATCTGGAGAAGATGGTGCTGTTCTGTGTTGATGGTGTGCCACTGATTCTAAAATAGGTTTGGGCAACAACTGATTCATTTTTGAGCTCAGCACTCCGCATGTTGCTTTACGATTCAACCCTGTACTGTGAAGAAAGGAGCACAGTGACGTGTTGTGGAAATGGATGAAAAAGTGTAGTTGCTCTTCACAAACAGTGGACATCAGCTGCTGAACCAAACCAGAAGGTAGAAATGTGGACGTTCCCTTTGCATTAGGGACATTGTGCCTAATTTCTGTAGCAACAGTCAGAGTGCTGATGCCACTAAACAACAACACATGCATCTACAGTCATCTAATGTGCACGAAAGTGTACAGAACAGATTTCAGCTTCTCCACTGAAGAGACACTACTCTGTGTCTAGTGTCTGAGGCCTGACCCAGGTTGGGTCAGTGTCTCAGTTCTGGAGATGCATTTCTGTGGGATGAGGTCCAAAGAGCTTTAGTTCAGACTTTAGAAATGTCAGTTGGAATTGCTTGAAGTCAAGTGAATGCTGATTTTTAGTTAGTTCATCACACACTGAATCAGTGAGACTGTGTACTGATGCCAGCAGCAGCTCATGTATAGGCTGTAGCTCTAATCCCAGCACGCTGGGCACTGGGGATGTGGGAAGGCTTGAAGTGCAACGTTTACAGAAATCAACACTTGTAAAGTAACTTAGGATTATACCATTCATCGGCCATTCAAACACACCTTGATAACATGACCCCTGACTCTGACCAGCCGTCAGCTGGGATCCAGACCTCAACCAAACTCACTTGTAACATTCTTTTCCTCCTTTTTAAAAAAATGTTTTTCCAATTGGAAATATGCAAAGTGCTCCTCTGGAGTGAGGCAACTTGTGTGCAGAGCACGCACACAATGATTGATCCATGTCTCTCCCATAAAAGATATAATCCACATCCTTTTTCCCTCTGAAGCTAGGTATCTATACATAATCCATACAGATATTTCAATAGTTTCTGTTTTTAGCTATGTTGACTATTATCGTCTCCGGGGCTAACACCTCTCAGGTACGCCACCATTTCAGTAGGAGACGCCGCAAAAGAAGAAAAAAACTAATACACCATAATGAAGAAAGTGGGGTGTGGGAGATCAATCAGAATACAACCTAAAAAACCCAAATAGAAGAAGAAGGACCCCAGACAGAACCCAGATTTGTAGGTTTCTAGGTACAGAATCTGTGGTTTGGACATACAAAATGTGATTAGAGTACTTTTCATTTTCTCAAAGAACACATGATGCCAAGAGGAGTTCTTGGGTCAAAGGGTTCAGTCTGTGCATACTGGATAACCAAAGGTACTGAGGGGGCATGGCATGGAGGGGTCAGTGGCAGGTAGTGATATGGGATGGAAGCAGAAGGGAAAATCAACCTGCTGATCTCTGAGCATAGACCATCACCCCCTGTGAATACTGGGTGCATTTATAGATGACATCCTTCGCCTGTCAGTTCCCTCCTCGCTTGAGTCTGTGTGGACTGCCGGTTTTCTTGGGGTTACTGTGGGGATGTTGTAGCGTCTGTCAGTCCTGATTAGTACAATTACAGTAAGTCCTGTGTACATCCATTGGGTAACTGCTCAAATCTGTGCTGGAAGGGGCTGACATCTGAAATGAGGAATCTGATGATCTGATGAGCTTTGGATGGAAAATGGTGGGAGCCGACTACCAAAGGAAAAGCTTTTCCCAACTCTGAACACATAAGATTCTCTTTTGTACACGTGCACCTATTGTGAGTCGTTTCCACTTGAACTCCAGGTCAGTGGGAGAACAGCTCTTGATACAGGCCCTTTTCATGTAAGGACACAAGTGTGGGTGCTCTGCTCTCCAATTCCATGTCCCCCCTTCATGTTCTCCAGTTTTACAATGAGCTCTTCATCCTCTTTGTAAGAGCAGGTGGAGAAGTTACTTATTGTCTATTTTTCTTCCTATCAGTATTTTCCACCTTGTTACTTCAAGTTAGCAAGCTAACACTTTTTACAAAGCTTTTAAGTTGTTAACTTTATGTTGCATAGCAACCAGAATGCACCCTGTTGATCTTCTGTTACTAGCAATAGTCACATCTAAGCTTTATAATTGAATGAAGAAAAAAATCCTATATGATCGTGGCCTAAAGTGACCCTACAATGATTCACTGTCACTCCCCAAACTAAGGGAGTGACAGCAGAGCAACAAAAAACACTTTCAAAAGAAAAAAGCATAATGAGTAATAGTAACTGAAGCAAAAACGGCAGTTGCAGGTATAATAATAGTGCTACCAACAGCGATAATAATGGGAATTATAATTGTTAAACAACGTTGACGAAGAAGAGTTTTACTATAATAAGAACATTTGAAATGCACTGACAGTTTAGTGTCTTTGTCCGACTTGGTGGGTTTTCATGGGTAGGCACATGGACAGGCACTGCATGCGATGCAGGGTGGGTTGGGGTGGGGATGTTCCTTGATCTGGGAGTGCTTTTGAATGGGGGCATAAAAGGGGGCAAGATGGGGATGGCATCAAAGGAGTGGGAGGGCTGGTCGGGGCTCATTTCTGTCCGGTGATGGACTGCGATATGGATCGAGGTGGGATCATGTCCAACAGGTACTCTCTCTGACGGTCTGCTAAGCTGGAACTCTTATGGGCTCCAACTGCCGCTGGGTTCAGATAGGCAACATTTAACCCTGTGGGGATGAAACAGACAAAGAGGAAGTTATAAAGTCGATCAATGTTGTCATTACTTACCTGCAATGTAAAAAAAAGGAAAACAAGAAAAATAACTGAATGAAAAGCTGTATTCATCAGGGTTACAAGTTCTGTCCTCGAGAACTGTCACCCACCGAAGCCACTGGCAGCCTGTTTGAGCCATCCTGTATATTAATAGTCCCCAAACTCAATACAACAAAATTCACTTCAGTATTAAGTATATTGTATTAAACACAAGATCTAATGAATGAACCCAAGAAATAGTCTCTAGAAATTGAACAAAAACAGCTGCTTCTAACAGTGGAGCTAATTTTAACCACTTTTTCTACCAATCCATCATTTATTAGTTCATTTTATTTAGATTAAGAATCTACAACTGCAAAAAGGAACTAATAACCAAAACTGTCAGATAAATGTAGTGGAATAGTGGAGCAGAAGTAGCATAAAATACTACTGCAGTACTGTACAAACATTGTACAAAACTTGAGCAAATGTACCTAGTTATAACCTCTAACTGGGATCAACTGAAATAAAGTTGTTTCAGATTGTTCTGAATTGTTTTATTACTCACAAACACTGCTGATCCTGATGTATGTCATTTTACTGTACTTATGAGTGAAAAATGATTTGGCTGCAAGTAATGAGTAACTCAGTTCAGACAGAGAGGCCAACTCTAACAAACATGTCCTTTCTTCTTCTTCTCATCATCAAAGTGTAGAAAACCTTCAGGGGGCAGATGCTTATGGTTAGGTGGTGCTGACCGGTTAAAATGAGAAATGTCTCCAGTGGTGAGTTCAAACTTTCAAATATTATGGCATTATGGCAACTCAATGATTAACTTTATGACAGAACCTGTCTATGTCAGATATGCTAAAGATCATTTGTGAGGCAAAAAGCTCCTCTGCCAAACAATCTGAATGATCAGAGTGTCTCTGTGGTTCAGTTAATGAGCTTGAGATGTGTCTGTCACACAAACATGCAGCAGATACAGTAACACAGCAGGTACCTGCAATGTTGTAGATCTGGCGATGGCTGTCATGTTGCAGTCTGCTGCTGCTACTGCTGCTGCCTCCTCCACTGCCACAGTGCTTGGCACTAGTCATTCCCATGAGGCTGCTGGCCACTGACAGCTGGGAGGCCTGGGCGAAGTTGGACAGAACACCTCTTGCCGAGTTGGAGAGACCTCGCTGCAGGGAGGCTTGAGGCTGAGGAGCCTGAGGACAGTACAGTCATGAAATTAACATTCAATTCAACAGGAAAAGAATCAATACATGCCCTGTGTTGTGGCAGTTTTTTTCATCACTGCAAACTACCAGAAGAAGTGAAGACATGTATGGTGGATGATCAGGTGTCATGGTGCACTGTACCTGGCGGAGGGCATGATGTCGGATCATGGTGTCAGTCTTGGAGGCGTTGGGGCCAGTAGGGGCTGAGCTGGGAGAAAGGGCCGCCTGCTGTTGCAGCCTCTGTTCAATTTCCTGACATGGAGACACACAAAACATCTGAAATCTACTCTTACATACATAAAGGTACGTGTGTACAGAATATGATAAAACAAACTACACCAAACAATAAACATATGATCTTGCTAGCAAAATCATGAAATTATTTATACTGTAAGCTGTGAAAATAAGCAGGTACAGAGCGACAGTGGTGCTGACCTGCTCCTGCTGCAGGGCCTTCACAAAGGCGTTCTTCAGCCTGTTGGTGTGCTCTGCCTTCAGAGCCTTCTTCTGATTGGACGTCATGCACTGCTCACAGAGGATTCGGCCACTCTTCTCTTGCTTCCAGTGAGGGGTGAAGTCGGTCCTGCACTGAGCACAGAAGAAGGGCTCTGTGCGGGCCAGCGTCCCTCTGAGTTTACCTGCAGAGAAGACTGAGGTTAAATAAACTTCAAATAAACTCCAACTTTGCAGTGCATAATCTCTACAAAGATGCAGACACCTAGCGGCTTGAACTCGCTGTTAAGATTAGATTTAACTAGAATGATACAACAGGTGATGCACATGCTCCTCCTCTGTGTCAGCTGCTTACCCTGACTGTCAAGCACGCTCTGCACCACCTCCTCTAGGCCGACCATGTAGATGAACTCGCTGTTGGCGGCGGAGGGCAGGAAATGGAGAAGTGGTGCAGGGGGTTTGGGAGGAGGGATTTCTAGCAGGGTTTTCTCCAGCTGCTTCCTCAGGGCCAGCTTGGCAGCAGCCTGGCTGCTGGCTTGGTCAGCCATGGAACCCACACCTCCGCCGGTTGAGCTGGACATGGTGGACGGGCTGATGGCTGAAGCCCCACCCAAGCCGCCCGCTACTCCTCCGGCCACCGCTGCTGCCGCCTGCATGTGGGCCAGGTTCATGTACATGGCACTGGAGCCTGAACGCTGGGAAGCTGCCACCTGCTGACTGGCCTGCAGGGACACACACATTATGTACAGCTCAGAGAAACGCTTCTAGCTCTATCACTACATTACTGACATTACATGCTGAACGAAGTGCACACTCGGGGCAGCAAGCAGGGCTAGGCGTGAATCCATACCTGCTGGTAGCTGTGGGCATTGCTCATGCTGCTGGAGCTGGAGCGAGACATCCCAGGCTTGGAGGAGACTCTCTGACCTTGCAGCTGGGAAGGGTTAGGGGCTATTACTCGCTGGGACATGAGCATGGGTGGCAGGTTGGCATTAGCTGCTGACCTTATAACTGTGTGAGCCTAGAGAAAGGACATAACAAACAGGAGTTTTATCAAACATTGCGCAATCAAACCATGCTGCACTACAGAGTTACACAATTATAATCAAGCTAATTCAACTGAATAAAGTAATGTTTGTGTATGTGGTATAAAAACTAATAAGCAGTAGGTTGACCTTTACAACTTTTAAACTGGGATATTTGATGTTGATATTAAAGAGATCTTTGTTATCAGCCAAAGATCGTTTATGGAGAAGAAGAAACACTTGTCCTAACAGCTAGTGGTTCTTTTTGAGTCAACCCACTGAAATGATGAGGCATCTCAGTATCTTAGCAGATTGAAAATTGATTTGTTAACCTTGTTATCTTGATTAACAGTGCACAGCGTCATGCTGAAATAAAGGCAACGTGCAGGCATGTAGCAGAGTCTTCCAGTTCTACAGCACAAATTCATGAGTACATCTACAGAGTCATGTTCTACTCACCACTCTGCAGAGTTCACTATTTATAACACAAGTCATGTTTTCAGACCCTCAGTAACTCCACTTGTTTCTTCTTAATTGTATTCCTGATCCAGGTTACACTACACACAAACAAAAGCCAGCCCCTTCTGATGTTTTAAAATTAACAGTCCCATAAGAAAGGACAAGAAAAGGAAAGAAAATGTGAAAAGACCTAATGTAGGTTTCCTTTTTATTCATGGTATAGTTCAGGGAAAAAACACAAAGTGAAGATCTGATAAATTAGTGCTGTGGAAACGGGCTTTGCACTGAAACAGGTAAACATGGAGGAAGTGTTGAGCAAACAACAGCAAAGTGTGTAAATTAATAGTGTAGTTTAGAAAAACAACAACAAAAAAACATTTTAGTATTAGTACAACTAATTTTCAGTTTGATCAGAGGGTAGGGCCTCACACTGTTGAAAAACCTGTTGAAGTTCCACTGCCAGGCTGGTCACTGAGTCTGGCTGTCAACAGGCTTCAACATCACTTCTCCACTTTGAGAGAAGTTCTTCAGCATATTTATATAATAAAAATGCAAAAAAAAAAAAAAAAAAAAAAAGAAGAAAATTGAAAACTAAACATTCGCAGACAAGAAGTGAGTGTATAGAGATATATTTGGACTGAATCAGCTGATTAAATGTTGTTGACTTGTCACTGCCATGTTGAATGCATCTACTTACTGTACCGTTACTGTACCTATGATGTCCACTTCACTAAACCAATCCTGCATCAAACATATATATAACAGATGTATAATACACTCCTTTCTTATGTATGAGGCACTTTTGTCAAAAAATTTAGAGGGACCATGTTTAGTTGACATCCACATACAAGCAGACAAGCTCCCTTCATGTACACTCATCCAGCTTACGCAGTCTCTGACCAGCAGGGGGCAACAGTGGCTTGGTAACAAGGCAGGCAAAAAAAAAAAACAAAAAACACACAGACACACAGACACACACACACACACACACACACACAGCCATCTATAAACACTGCTGAATATTTAATACCATCTCAACATGTAATGGAGGAGCAGGCCTACGTCATGAAGAACAAAGGCTTCCAGAGGAGGCTGTCTCGTTAACAGGACTTTCTGCTAACCCATCCATTCTCTACACTAAACCCAGTCTCCACCAACAAAGAAGACATCCGTCTCCACACACTCACACACAGGGGGAAGGGAAATCTTAATAAAAACACTTGGATGATGAGAACTCAAGAGAACACGAAGCTTGAGATTCTCACTCTGACAAATGCTTCGTATTGTAAGGATTCCTCGAGGTGGAATTGCAGGGCTGTAATGACGACTACTTCCAGATTCCCAACAGGACAGTCAAATATAGGTTCAATATGTCAGACACCTCACGTAACAGAGTCCTCAAACAAAACCTAGCTAAAATAGGCACTTTTGGTGCTGGTAAAGAAGTCAAGTCCTTCAGTGTTTTAGAACTGAATGTGAATGGAAATAGTTGGGAGACAACAATAATGGTAATAACGGTCTCAGTGAGCTGAAGAGGCCTGACTTTTAGTCCCTAATGTGACTAATGTGGATCAAGTTCCAAAAAACACTGGATCTGACATTTTCCCCAATGCACTATGACAGCATCTTACATCCTCTTAAGCCTCCTGCCTGATTTGTTTTGTCTGGAGTTATTTTCTCAAATTTGATGAAGACACACTGTGCTTTATATTAACAAAAAACCCTAACAAAAAAAAAACAACAACTCATAACTGGAACAAACTGGAGATAACTATATAGTTCAGTTCTGTGATACTTCAACCTCAGCACTCATTTGGAGGTTTATCATCAAATGAATGCATTGGAAGTCAACTCAAAAACACACAAACCTGTGCGGTGCGGAGGTTCTGGGGTTCTGGGTTGTGCAGACCGGGCCTCACAGGCAGCTTCCCTAGGCCAGGAGAACTGTGGATAGGAGGAGGCTGCACAGAGGATGCAGCGTTCTGGACCACGGGGACCTATGCACAGTGAGCGACACAATATTAACAATAACACAAACATGCCCCGTTTTGTTGAGGTTTTACTTCAATCAATCAATCTGAAACTACTTGCTAAAATGAAAAGACAGTGAATCCTGTTGGCAAATCAGACCTGGACAAAAGGTAATGGCTATAATGAAAAGCACCAACAGGACTTGAACCAAGGACAATGGCACAAACCAAAACATATATAGATATTCTTGCTGTTTAAGTGTAGGCGTAGATAATGGCAGTGTCCTCAGTATTATGTTTCACACACTTCCTGCAGTTTGAATATTCTTGGAAAAGGTTAGACACAAGGGGATAGACTAGAGTCTAATAAGTCTTAGCCAAAACCAGAAGTTCTTCCGTGTTAATCTTGTCTCTGCATAACATAAAATGGCAACAATGACTAACATGTTTGTTGTTTGATATTTACTTTTTACTATTACTATTTTTGCGGTGATGCAAAGCTGTTGCTGAATTTGTTTGATACTGCCACATCGTTTATACATGGGATGGCATGTCCTGTACATGCAACATTAATATCGCTCCAAATCAGTGTAGGTTACCCAAGGACGTCATGTTGCTTAAGTTACTGAGTAGTGAAACCAAGTATATCATCCTCATATCCTCATCCATCCTACCCTGTATTATGCCTGATAAACAGCTGTGCAGCTCAAGCTATATGTATACATAAGAATTTATTTGGTTATTAGATCCTGTATCATTATTCTAAATCTAAAAGGAACCAGTATCTGCAGCTCTCAGTTAAATCGTGGTGCAGAAAACACCATTCCTGTGAAATGTAGCAGTAAAAGTATAAATTAGCAAAAATTAGAATAGTTTAGTGGAGTACATTCATCACATTTTACAAGCTGGTCTGGCAAAGTAATGGGGGGTAATGGTTGTGGGTCTGTGTTGGTGGATATCAGTGAGGCACCAGCAGCAGCACTAACCTTCTGCACCACATTCTCCTTCTGCATCTGACTCTGTCTGAGCTTCTTGAGCAGCACCAGACGAGCCTCCTCCAGACGCAGCTCCTCTCTCAGAGCTTTGATCATCTGCTGCCTCTCCTCTCCCGTTTTCCCCTGGTACACAGACACACACAGACACACACAGACACACACAGACACACACAGACACACACAGACACACACAGACACACACAGACACACACACACACACACACACACACACACACACAGTGACACATGGTATCCAGATGGCAAATTTTAGGTAACTTATTACACACCTTCGAGCTGAACAGCCTGCCTTAATAAACAATAAATATGTTAAATGGATGTTAAAGGGGCTAACAGCAGCCATGTAATGTGTCTCAGAGTACAATACATGGTCTGTGTTTCTTTATGCTGTGTAGAGATGGGGTGACTGCTGTTAATGGTACCTTGAACATATCCAGGTTGGCCTGGTGCAGCCGCTCCTCAGGGCGAGGTGTTGTCCTAGGACTGGAAGCCTCGTTGTCCGACAGAATGATGACATCTGGAGACGGAGTTCGTCTGTTGTGCTCCGTGTCACTACAGGGAGACAAGAAAATCCTGTCAACTTATATAACATCCGGAGTATGCGTTTATCATCACGCACTCCACTTTCTCTACAGCTAATCCGGGCACGAAGCATTGAGTTTGTTCAGATTTCCTCAGTTTGATGATAAGTTCGAAGCACTGTGGTGGGGTAGGATGTGAGTGTAGAACTGCTTCATATGTATCCAATGGAGTACAAGATTTCTCAAGGAAGAGTTTGGATTTAATGTAACAAACGTAACATTTCAGAGACAGGAAAGTGAAGCCAGATTACCCTCATTATCATTTTTTAATGATTGATTACTGTATATCCAATGAGGCCAGCTGTGCTGGGAAGTGTTACCTTACCTTGTTTTTTGTAAAAAACAAACAAACAAACAAACAAGAAATAAAACTCAAAAGCATGTCTCTGTTTTAAAAGAAAGGGGGCAGATTTACAACTGTGGTGTAGTGTTCAGTGTGTGTTTTGTTTGTGTTCTGCTGCCCTTTTCCACAGAAACAAAAAGTAAATAAATAATTTAAAAAAAAATGAACAAATCATGAAGTATTTTGCACCAACCATTCATGGTAATTGCAATTGTGAAGTGGGCAGGATATGTTCACATGTGGACATCTTCAAGTTAACTGTGATTTATAATGGGGAAAATTCAGTGCAAGTGAGTGATCAAAACCCCAGATGTAGTAGCCAGACTATGGACTCTACTGGAGGCCTGGAACATTCTTCCAAAAGACAAGTTTTTCTCCCAGAAAACTCCCATAGATGTTCAACTGGGCTGAGATGTGGTGACTGCAAAGGTAACAACTTTTCCTCAGTGACCCCCTTGCCCTGTGGATGTGGATATTGTCCATTTATTATTCTACGCCATCAGGATATAAATGTTTCATCACAGCATAAAGGGGAAAATTTAGAACAACTTTGTGTTGATTTGCTGTGACCCCCAGACCATTCCAGCAAAATACCTCCACAGCACGAAAGACCCACAATTCAGTTTTGCTTAACTTTGTCACTCGTCTCTATATTTAGCTGTTTTAGTGTTCAGGTAGCTAAAGATGCAAATAAACACTGGCGGAGAAGAACTGTCACTGCTAATCAACACCTGTGAGTTACTACTAAATTAAACTATGGGCTGTTGCTTGGTTAATTTACTCTACTTTATATCTGTGTCTGTAATGTTTACAATAAGCCCTGATTTTAGCGAGAAATTTTGTGTCTTGATTATATAAGTAAAGAGAGCAGGTGGACAGTGTGGCTTTGCTGTGCAGAGATCATCAGAGTGGTGGTTATTCTTTTATATTATTTCCTACTTTGACAAGCTAAACTGTCAGCAGGGAAAAGGAACTACTAGCTTGGACACTGCAAACTGTTTTGGATGGGGATTCACCTAATTAATGTGACATGGTTTGGTATATCAATGTCCCAGTGGTACTTACACCTAGTTTTGGTCAAAGAAATTAAACTTTCCAATGATACACATCTGCACATTAATCTAATGACACCAATTACCTTGGATACCATGTTATCCCAGTGTTAGCTAGTTAGTCCTAAAGGTAACTGTTAACCATTATTAGACAGAACTTCTGGATGGGCAGCTAAAAGATTCTTTTCTGTACAGACAAATGAAGCTCTACTTTTTTCATTATCATTCTTACCATCTCCTTCCTGCGCTCATATCCACTGGCTCGTCCAGAATGTTCTCCTTCCCGTTCTTACTGGGTCCAACGTGGCTGACATGACCTCCCAGCCTCAGACTTCCATTAAGCTTCTCCTCAAAAGCAGCGCCCATTAGGCTCTGGTGATGAAGGGTGCTGGCTCCGGGGCCCTTCCCTTCTCCCAGGGGCCCTGCAACCTCCAGTGCTGCTAGATCGGCTAGGTCCTTGCGTTTAAGTAGCGCCAGCATCTTGAGGCGCTCCATGGCCTCATGGCCCTCCATTTTGAGGCGCTTGGCCAGCGCCTCCTCTCGCTCGCTGGGTGACTCCAGGCCTCGCTTGAGCAGGTTGAGCCTCAGCGCCTCCTCAGACATCCGCTCCATCCTGGAAGGCACAGGAGAGGACACAAGGGTTAGCAGAGCTACGTCAACCAAAAGCCGGTTGGATTTAAGTCAAAAATCCAAATACACTTCTATGCATGTAGCAAAGGCAATAGGATTCTTCATCACGACTGCTCTTTAAATGGACACACACCAAAACCCCATAACCTTTCAAATGCATAACGTAACACACACTTATTATAGTAATACTTTTCATGTCAACAACTCAGTGTGGTTCCACAGCTCCTGGCACTTCTTCAGGAACTAAAGTCCAGGAACCATCCCTGGATAAAACTCTCTTCAAGTAATTGTGATTTGCATTTCGACAGCAGGGCCATAAAATAACCAAATAAGCCTGCTGTCACCGTTAGCTGCTTTTGACCTAGGTTTTTAATTATGTTATAGGTGTGAAAAATGCTGCACATTATTCAGTGCTGCTTTGACCTTCAGAATCAAGAGTTATAACCTGACAAAGGACTACAACCTACAACCCACACTAAAATTAGACCTGCAACCGTGCAACTAGATTCGGACCCTGGTTCCTCTGGTGGAAATGCAGGAGGAAGAAACGGGTTTGTCAGTTTCCTGAGCCACAGGAAAGGTTTCTGTAGTGGAAAAGGGCCTTAACAGGCTTTAGGTTTTAGATGTTAATGCTCCAATTATACTACTAGACAATATACTGCAACTACATTACTACTTTTGATTTCTGATATTTAGTTAGTGAACAAGTAATAACTATTTCATCAATCAGTACTATTATTACTCTTATTTCAAATTCCACACATGCAATAAGGCATCCAAGGGGAACATTGCATATCCACCACCACCTGAGTCTAACAAATGTTTATAACTAAACAATACAGCATGAGAATCAGTGCAGTGATACATAAGGATGCAAGAGGGATAAATAAATCAGAGATTCTGAGCAGCTGATGGTAAGCTCATTCAGATGGAAGTGGGTTATACACAGCAGGCTAAGAATAGCCTGGATCTCTGTACTTGATGGTGACACATACATTTGAGAAATGTCTGTGTGTGTGTGTGTGTGTGTGTGTGTGTGTGTGTGTGTGTGTGTGTGTGTGTGTGTGTGTCCATGTGATTCATACCAACAAGACTTTTCTCAGGGTGACAACCATCTATGTCTAATGAATACAATAATTTAGTCATGTGACCAGCTTCAGCAAGGGGAGTGAGAGTGCGGTGAACTAATCAAAACGCTGCAGCACAGCATAAGCTGAAATGACAAAGTGCCTTACTCTTCACTTGGGCCTCTGTATTTATTGCTTTATATTTTTTATTCTGACTCCTTATAATCAGTAAGACTCACTGTTGATGACCTGGATCAGAAGCTGGAAGAGACCATCTCAGATAAGAGTGATCATGTTAATCAGCAGTAGGGCAGTAGGCGTCTGAGGGACAGGTTTGGGAATCACTGCTCTCAAACGTCTTTGCATATTCTAAGTATCAGGTGTTGTAATGCAGAGTGGCCCCTTTTTTTATTTTTATTTTTTTAAATGTATTTAAACTATAAAGCGTCCATTTCAAAAGATGTCTTTGTCTTTGGCATTCCTCCAGTTAGACCTTAAAATGGAACATTCCGTCCTGTATCTTTGTTTGGTACAAGTTGCTGGAACCAGTGGTGTTGTGACAGATGGCACATCATGCGTGGTCAGATGACATGCAAATAGATGCTTTCATTTCCAGCCCTGCACAGCAGTATCGGCAACACCTGGACCGACAATGAACTTGGCAAAAATTGTCCTGTACATTGCAGCATCAGTGACTTTAATTAAGACGGAGCAGAGACAGAGCATTAATTGGCCTGTTATCTCATTACCAGCTTCCTATTAGCATTATTCCTGCTGGTGTCGTTCTATCATTTCCCCTCATCTATTGTATCGTGCTGCTCTAATCTGTTCATTCTGCCCTCCTCCAATGTCTCTGTTCCTCTGAAGCAGGCTCTTTAACACAGGGAGGAGTCTTAATGATTGCACAATACAGCCCTCCCCACCACTTCTTCTCTAATTAATTTGTGACGCAGGGACGGAGCTCTGTCGTCGCCTCCATTTGCTGAGAAAAACACAAGCAGCTCCTGCAACCTCTCTGCTGAGCCTCTACCTTTAATGAGCCACAGAGCACCGCTGAGAATGGTGCTGATGAGCCAATCAGAGCAGGCCTTATGCTTGCGCGTCAGTAACTGGCACCCCACGCCCTCTGCCTCCTCCCCTCCCCCCTGGCCACCGCCGCAGACTGCCTTTACATAATGTAATGACTGTTTCAGTCAGCTGCTACACAAGTCACACACTCCAACCCCCCTCCTCCTACAATCCCTCCTACCGTCAACCACCCACCCCACCCTACCCCTCTACCTTTGGGCGCTCTGCCAGGCCAATGCAATAAAGAAAAAGAAAAGAAAAAGAATCATGGCGGCATTAGGAAGGTAGAAATAAACTGGGTGGAGGGCGAATGAGGGCAAATGCCATCCCACCTAAAAGGCAAAAATCACACTTTAACACAAAAACGAGACATAGATGAACATCTTTAATAAAAAGATGACTTCTGGCAACAGAGTGTAAGAAATAAAGTAGGAGTGCACAAACCAGTACATAGACAATGACCAGACATCCACGTTCAGCACAGCATTCCAACACAAGGCAGGATTTTGTAACCCACCTCTCCTGCTCCAGCTGTACTGTACCACAAAGAAAGCCCTCCCTGCTCATCTACCCTCCCCCCAATTCCTCAGACCCTCTGTCAGACCCCCCCATTTCACTGTAAAAATAAACACATGCTTACTTTCAGGGGCCCCTTAAATGTAGACAGAGCTGAGGGCTTCATTTGTTCATATTACACAGGCCAATCAGGAGTAGAAATAGATCCTGTGTAGTTATGTGTGCACGGGTGTGTGTGTGTGTTTAGTTGGGGGGGGGGGGGGGGGGGGGTGTAATAAAGGATACACTTGGAGGGATTTCTTTTCCATTTTGCTATCCTTGCACAAGTCTTTGTGTGTAGACTCTGTACTCTGTGTGTACAGGGCTAGGCTAGAAAGAGGCAAAGATGGCAGCTTTCTCCTGACATAATGCCAACTCTTAATTCCCTCCACCCATCCCCCATCAAACACACACACAGACACACATGCATACACCATGTTCTTTATGCAGAGAGCTGTCGATCAGATGGCTGCTGCTAAAATGTCCTCCTCTGACTACTCTATGAAGTCGGCTGATTTCTGAGAAAATATTAAATAAATAAATAAATAAATAAAAGATGTACCTCCACACCTGGCTTTCCAGCTGTGTATTATTTTCGTTTCCATCAAGCACATTGCATATGACAAACAGAGTGCAAGAATTTCAGCGAAACTTTGGACTGTCACAGATCAATTACAGAACAGTTATATAAAGACAAAAATGAAGAGGAGAGAGAACCTGTCCTGCTCCATCTAGCTCTGTCCTGTGATGCCAAACAGGCCCATTGCCAGGTGATTGAGTGTAATGGTAATAAGGCTATTTGCAACTGCTCTGTGGAATCTGCTGCTCATTTCACGCATGATCTGCATCAAGACAATTCATTTGGCTGATGCAATTCCACTTCTCCCTGTCCGCCTTCCCTGTCTCCTGATCACCTTCACTTTCTCCTCCTGAACTTACACAAATATGGTTAGCATTGTTTCTTTTTTCAACTTGATTCAACAGTGGATGTCAAGCTTATCGCTGAGGCGCAGGAGACGTGAGGCGTCAGGCCTGACTTACAATCTCTACCTAAAGACAAAAGCATGAAATAAGCTGCAATTCAGTGCTGTGAGTCACCAATTGCCCCCACTTGTTTCATAAATCTTAGCGTCATCATGGTGGTGTGAAACTGGCAGGACTCAATCAGAACCCAATCGGTCATGTAGAGCTATGCAGTGCAGGCTAACCACATACTGTACCAAGATGTAAAGGTCTCAGCCCAGAAGCAGACTGGATATACAACCTGTAATACATGTCTTACTAGTAAGAAACTTTGAGTACCAATTGCTGGCATCAAACATCATCTTTCCACTTTACACTGGATTTTCTTTCTTCTTTTTCCTACTAAAGACACTTTGTAACTGTTATCCCTTTTACAAACAGGTAGTTCAAGGGGTGAATTGGGGCCGTGCTTCATTTTGAAGCAGTTATTTACTGGGCTAGAACCAAAAACTGCTTGTCAGTCAAACTACCAATCCTCTGGTTCATGGACAAGTGCCCCACCAATTGGCCGCTTCCTATGTCAGGGCTGAAGACTAGATTAAGGTGACCAACAAGGTCAACTAAAGCTGTGTTGTAAAGATAAAAATCAGGGTATCATTTATTAAAATTGATTAACTGCTGCGTGATCAATATCAGTGTAGGCGATGCTGTGAAGCTAGCTAAAGGCTAAAGCTAACAAAAACTAAGATTAGCATTACATTCAGTGTTCTATTGTGATTTTAACAAGAATTATTATTTGTCAGGTAATTACATTCCTTATCGAGCCTAAGTGCTGTTCATAGAGATCGCAACGCACAGCAATGTGTACAACCAGTCAAGTTTGGATGCCAATGTTGCAGAAGCAACACTTTTGTGTATATTGTAGTACAAGGTCTTAGTGTCGTGATAGCACCAACATATATGTATGTGTACATACATGTACATAAATGCAGACACAGGTTTGTTGAAGGTTTCCATGTCGAACCAACTCTGAACCAACACTAGTATCAATTCAGAACTAGCTCCTCGTTCATGTTGGTTAAAGAGGGGTATAAGTTACATGCGAGTGTCCTGACACAGGTTGTACTGGAAACTGACTTTAAGCCTCAAACATTTACTTTGTGCTAAGCTATAGTTCTCAGCTAATATGTGGGCATTTAGACTTGGGCAAAAGTGTTGTTTTGATTGAGGTGTTTTTTTCAGGGTACCAGGAAACAGTAAAATAATGTCCAGGAAATCAAGTGCAAATGATGCATTTAAAGGCTTATGAAAAGTGTGTGTGATACTGGCATCACAGCTAGAAGGTTATCCCAGGGGTGACTTATGTTTTGTGCTGAGAATCACAAGGTCAACAGTACAAATACTCAATTACAAAGTACTCTTGCTCTTGCTTGTGTGTGATTGGCCAAGGTAGTGTCAATTGAGCAGCAGATATTAAGATATTAAGCAGTTTATTTTAGTATAACTTTTACTAGTTATACTGGCCTGCACTCAGGGAGGCACATAAAACTATAAATGCTTCATCTTTCACTTGGAAATTAGGTGCTTACCTTCTCGCTGAAGGTTTAGGGTTTCGAAATGCAGACAGAACCATTATAAGTTTTCATTTGTTCCCTTATCTATAAGGATTGTAAACAGGAGCAGTGAAATGCTGTAATAATGTAACGCTGCAGAGGCCATCATAAATAGTCACTGCAGCTTACACACAGGTGTAATTTACAATTCTAGTCAAAATCTTTCCATGTTAAGAAGCTTGTTGGTTGTTCGCTAAAAGCATGTCAGCCGCATGTTCCTGACAAGCTCCTATTTTAATCATTCCAGCTGTCTACACAGCCTGTGTGTTGGTGTGACCAAGCATATTTTTAGGCTTTAAGTCTATTTTCCTGTGTTTGGGTGCCTAATTAGTGCAGTAAATATATATTTATCAATTCCAACATGTGGATGACCTACACTTTGTGTTGGACCCAAATGCATCCTAGACACACACATGCAGAATCAAAGCTGTTGCTGATGCCACACTTATTTTGTAGACGCTTTGTAAGACAAAGCGCAGAGAGAACCTAACCCTAGTGTTTCTATTCATTGACTAATGAAATTTAGAACCAAAATATAAAATTATATGCCTCTCATTTTTTAAATTTTCCAACTAAATTGCAATCTCTTGAAAAACATTACAAGACTACAAGACAAGATTACAAGACTTATTTATATTCTTTTGCTTTTCCTAATTGATGTTTCTTGCATTTTGTCTTATTTGTTGCTTTTTCGCTTTAACGTTAAGTGATTATGTCTGTATGGCATGTATGTGTATGGTTTAACATGCATTGTTTGTAAAGCACAGTATCATTGCGTATCCTTTCTCTATCTCAGTGGGGTCTACCTGAGTGAGTTAAGCTTAATACTGTTTTACAATGTGCAGTAAAAGTGTGTTTTATTCACAAATGAGATGCTATTCTTCACATCCGGTGCCAAATGTGATGCGGCAAAGTTGAGATCAAGACATTTTCCCTATCAAGAGAATAAATAAGCAATCGATATCAATAGGTTGTTATTAGTAAATAACATAAATAGCTGACTTTGTGAGTCTACACTGACATTCATTCAAGACTGGCACAACACATTTGTGCTGCTCACTTTAATCACAATTACACTCTCTACATTTTGATTCTTGTTAAAACTGAACACAGGATGTTAATGTTAGTCTGATTCTTGGTTGTTGAAATGCAAATAATTGGTTCCAAATTAAGCACTGGCTCTGGACCAGCTATGGAACTGGCCTGGTGGAAAAAGGGGTATTAGTACGTAAACTTTGGTGTCCTCTTTACCCTCATTACAATTTCCAAACAAAACTGAGTCCTACTATTGTAGTCTCTACAAAACGTAAGAATAAGGCTATACCTTTAATCGTCAAACCTGCTGTTCTGCCTTGTCTCTTTTACTGGTATAATCAGACAGTGAGACTGTTCAACAGAAGATTGGAACAAAATGGCTGCTGTGGCACTTTCCCAGCAAGATCCCCTAAGATGCATAATGCTTGCAGTCCACAACAGTACATAACATATAGAGTGGCATGAGTGCAGCCATCAGCATGTAGGTCATGTTAACTGCAGCAGTGCTGAGCTTTAGGCTGTGTGTACATTCGGGCTGTGTGCTGAGGTCAAGCAGGGTGACCAGCAGGAGCCTCTGTGCTAAGGCTATGTCTACATTACATACTGACCCAACATATTATCTTTTTGTCCCTAAATGAATGATATCAGATGTTCTTTCCTGCAAAGGGTATCTACAAAGTATGAATATGGTGTGTATAAAAGCCAAATCTGATCTCTTCTTTTATATCTGATCTGGGCTAGATCTGATATGAGACATATACACTTTTAGACCTAATTCACATCTGATCACTGGGTCTCCAACAAATGTCAGAAGGGTCAGATGATAATTCATGTGTCATAGGACCAGGTTCTCATGGCCTTGTAAAAGAAAAATTGAGGAGAACAGCAGAGATAACCATGTTTCACATTTGTTGGACATTTACGGAGAAGCTACAAAAGCATGGCCCAAAATCAGTGTCTCACCATTGTATCCTACTTTCAACTGTCCTTAACTTCAAAACCACAGCCCCAAGCTAAGTTCCATTAAGATAGTTTCACAACGTTTAGTGGTGCTTATTTTGCATTTTTATCCAAATACTTGTCTCCCTATATCTGCTACTGTCAGTACAACACACACACTTCCAAGTTGACACATTTTTATTTACTGTAAAAATGCATATTAAGCATCAATAGCGGTGGCTGTGGCTTAATAGGTAGAGCAGTTGACTGCCAATCACAGGATTGGTGGTTCGATTCCTGGCTGCCATGTCACATGCCAAAGTGTCCTCAGGCAAGATACTGAACCCCTAGTTGCCCGCGGTGAGTCAGGTCAGCTGCATAGCAGCTCTGCCATCGATGTGTGAATGTGTGTGTGAATGGGTGAATGAGACGCAGTGTAAAGCGCTTTGAGTACCAGCTAGGTAGAAAAGCGCTATATAAGTGCAGAACATTTATCAATACAGTTGTCACATTAATCTTATCTAGACTCATTTAATTACATAATTATTAGTGTGCTGCAGCTGGCCACTTCTTTTTAAGAAGGAGAATGATGCAAATTATACTATCCTGCGATCTTGTTGCTTAAAAGGGTACTAAAAACATTAAATATTTTTGGTGTGATGAAAAAATATGAATATTCATATCAATAGTAATAAGAATACTTTTAGAACCTTTTTAACAATATCAGTGTAATACAGATAATTGATTGTTTAAGTCACCCTAATTGTGCTATCAAACTCATTTAATATTCATAAAATCCACTATGAGTAAATGTAATGCACTACTTAAAAGAAAAATCCCAGGTGTTGAACCTATTGTCACAGGTCCTAATTTTATTGTTCCCAGGACAAGGAGACATTAATTTCAAGACTTGCTCTATAATATTATCACTTGAGCTGGTTATATGGAATTATATTTTTTCCCCTGATGGCACATTCTTCCACATTGTGTGTGGAAGAGCCTCCGATGCTGAAAGCAGACAGAAAGGAGAGTCTGCACCACATTTTCTGACTCCCTAATCTCACTCACTCATTGGCCAGTCCATTAAGGTACCAGTTTGGAACTAGCATCACTACGAACTCAGAACTGTTCAGAGTCATGCACTAAATTTCAGATGTCAGCAAAATTCTCACACTGCAGTAGCTCAACATGTCTGATAGGAGCTGCTGTGTGGTGGAAACTCCTTGCTGCCGATCATACCAACAGTCCTCCTGGAAACTACCAGAGGCAGCTACCATCTGGCTCCTTTAGCCAGTGCTACGAACCCCTCCTTGTGCCAACAGGAGGCAGTGGCTCAGCCCACTGGTCCAGCTGACACACTGGAACAGCATCTCAATACACATGCACACACACACAGACACACATGCACACAGGCTGCCAGGTTGTAAAGGATGTTGATGACAGGGCTGCTGGGAATATGACCAACATTTGCATATGGCTAGTTTTTGACACTAATGAGGCCAATCAGAATGGAGTCCATAGCAACAGAGTTGTAATTGGTTGTGTGGAACAGCTCAGGAGTTGATGGTTGTGGGATGCCGACTCAGAGCCAATAGGAACTGAGAAGAGAATGATGATGGTGTTTTGTTGTTGGATGAAGCGATCAGTGTGTTGATTGCGTTCAGGAGTCCCATCCAGCAGGCCCGCATCGTGATAATCACACACCTCCACCTGCTGTCTGTGAATACACAGTGTTAAAGGTAACACACATACGCACACAGACCTTCCACCTAGTCCTCAGACACAACGCAGTTCTTTATTAAACTAGACAACAGCTCATTGTGGGCGTTGCTATGACAACCAGTTGTCTATTTTTAAGCCGTGCCACTAATCAATTCCTGTTCTGCTGTCGCCTGAGGGGTGGGGGTGTGCATGTGCATGTGAGGAGGGTGGAGGGTACTGATGCGAGGGGAGGGGTGGAAGGGGGCAAAGGGGGGGGGGGGGTGGAGGAGGGGTACAGTTTGAGACAAAGAGCAGAATGGAGGAAGTGCAAGAAAGAAACAATGTAGAGGGTTCATCTCATACCAACACGCTCCACACACAGCAGAGGTCTTCATCCACATTACAGTGTGAATGGAAGAGCAGCATGTGCTACAATGCAAGATCTACTGGTGAAACATTAAGAGACAGAATTCAGAGTCCTTAATGCCGCATAACAAGAACTGTTCGTAAACCAGGTTGTTTGGGTGGACTATAACCTCCAAGGCTGTACGCTGGCAGAGAGAGAAGTTATATTAATATAGTAATATTTTTGGTAAACACTTGTACCAAGTTGAGTGGCCCAGTTTTATTAAGCACTGTTGGGCTCATCCTATCTGGGCCAGCATCTTTAACTTCTTTTAATTTTTAAAAGGTATATCTCTTGTCTCTTGAATAGAGGGAATTGAGAAGGGAAGAACATATTTAGTCTGTGTGTATTATTACCTTGAGTTTTAAGATTGTGAAAATGCACCTAGTCATTAGATGCAAATTGTTGTTCCAGGTGGTGATGTTTGATTTTGCTTCCCTGCCTACAGACCTCAGTCCACAACAAAAGTGTACACGTCCATGTTATTTTCTGACAAGCATTATGGCACGGTTTGAGTTGCTGACAGAGTGCCAAGTAGTGTTCTGGATGCTCTGTTGGGACAGAATACCGTTTCTATGTAGTTGCAGGTCACTCTGTGGACACGTTGGTGTGGTTAAAGTCACTGGCTGCACAATGACTGCAGTGTGGTGGTGAGAGTGTTTACCACAGGAGATGTAGCAAGCTAGCTCATTGATCGTTATATTAGCATTAGCTAAAGGAGGAATGTAAACTTCAGATAACTGGAAATTAGTGATATGTGAATTCAACATCAATAAATTCCAGGTGTGGGGTGGAGTCAGGATGTGTGTAGTACAGTACTGTTTTTGAACGACTGCTGATTAATCACAAGACAAATACCACTGCCTTTTGATTTTGTGGAGAGCTTGGCTGACCTGCTTGCATGGCATAGTAGGTAGCCAGACAAGGTTACCACTTGGTATGAATTTCTGTTTTCTAGTCAGGTCTTAGTCAAATAGATGGCTAACCTGTCCTTGTATTTTAGTAGGAGAATGAAGTAATTTATTTTACTCCTGAGAAATCTGACTCTGAACAGAAGCAATGCCAGGAGTGAAAGTTGATCCTCACAACCTGGACAGAGCCCCGTGCCTGGTTTATGACTCAGATGGGGGAACAGACATAACTTTTTTCTCAGGTATCACTGGATATTGCCAATATATTCAATTCAAATTTATTTGTATAGCGCAAAATCACAAGTCTCAAGGCACTTTACAGTGTAAGGTTTAAGACCTTACAAAGTATAACTGTATACAGAATTATACAGAAAACCCAACAATCCCATTTGAGCAGGACAAAGCAACTCCCTTTAGAGGAAGAAACCTCCAGGAGAACCAGGCTCATAGTGGGCGGCCATTTGCCTCAACCGTTTAGGGTAAGTGAAAAGAGGAGAGAGAAAAGAACAGCAGGCAACAAAAAAACAACAAGCGGCAAAAACAACGGTCAGGTCGGTAGGGCCAGAAACTGCGTTCTGGAGATATACAGTACATCTCTAAGGCTGTATATGTGTCAATAATTCACTCTAATAAACTTTATAGTTTTGGATCTGTATTTGGGCTGAAAAATATTGTGTAATAAAAATATGCCAGATATAAATTTAATAAAAATATATCACACTAGGCTCAATATCCTTTTTCAGTGAAAACAAGATGAAGAAAATTTGTCTTAAATACACGCTGATTTGATTTAGTTTACCAGGACTGTTTTAGTTTTGAACGAGTCTCAGCTGATTTTGGAGTAGCCCAATTTCACATAGCATAGTCGTGTTGCTAGTAAACTTTGATGCTTTGATTCATGTGGATTAAAAAAAGGCAGTTGTAGCAACCAAGATCTACTGTCACACATATATAAGCACCTCAAAACTGTCAGAGTCAAGATCAGCTTAAAAAAACAAAACAAACTATATTTCTTTAATAGTTTGAAATCAGGAACTTTAAGTATCTAGTTAAGAACAAAGTGCTAGGCAATGCACAAGTGTAATATCATCAACCGAATGTTTTTATACATTCATTAAGATTAGGTCATATAACTACGAAGAAGATAGATATCTAAGTAATCTACCACTTGGATAATGAAACATCATGTTTAGGTGGACTCTTGAAGGGTTGTAAGAGCAAAAATATCAAGTGTTCATTACAACACACTTTAAAGCAACTCAGCTTTACAATTTGCTGAGCTCAGCTCATGCTGTAGAGCCTGACCTGAGAAAAGGGTCAGCAAACACATCAGGAGACACCTTCTATAGCAGACAGATATCCACAACAAAGTTCTAAGATGTGTGGCCAAGAGAGTTTGTTGGGCAGACAGACAGATGTCACCATCTGAAAGGTTACAAATGGTTGCTGAATTAAAAGCATCCTTGTGTCACATAGCTTGCAAATAAGAGAAGGTCAAGACAAGCAGTCCTCTATATCTGACTAAAGTACAAAGTGTGAATCTTTTGGAAGGCATGAAATAAAAAGTTTAAGTTGAAATTGGACTGTATCAGGGCTTCAGTACAGGATAAAATTTAGTTTATAGTAGGGATGGGTGATGATGTTATATTTGTTAATTATTATAAAAAAAAAAAAAAAATCTTGACACCCATGACAAACTGATGAGTAATGTACAGTATCTGTTCTGCATCTGGGTCAACTCTGCTGCAAAATCATCCTAGACCACAAAATTTGGGTTACACAGCTGACACGTGCCAAGGAACATCCAAATGCTGGTGGTGAAAATGAGAGGTGAAAATATGCTAATGTGTATAGATGCCAGTTGTCTACAAAAGAAGATGAAATTGCTGTGAAGAGATCTCTAAGGCTTGCTACACAATGGGGTTGGATTTCATTGTAAAATATACAATATATATCATAAAATAGGTGACCTGCAATGGGAAACATAAGTAAATGTTGCTGATGTCATATGCAGAAAGTCAAAGTCAGTGCTCCTTCACTGCAGAACCTGAGTTGGTTGATTTGGCCCCAAATAAATAACCTGAATTGTATTAAATATTATGTCTAATTGAGTTCTAACAAAAATATTTATCTTTCTTTCTTTTCATAAATGATATGACATGAATATTGTAATAACTATGTTAATCTGAAAAAATATTTTGGCCACATCACCGAGCTCTAACAATATGTATGGAATACATTTGAGAAACGCCTCTCAGTCCAGCTACTGTCCCTTTTTCCTGCAGACAGGCAGACCCACAGACTGCTGTTCTGGTGTCAGAGATGCTAAACTGCAGGTTGCAGTGGGTGTGGATTGAATGGAATCAGTTAGCTTACGTGTCACTGTCAGTGTGAATTCCCAGTAACAGTAACAGTAAATTGCTGTGATGACTTTGGTTAAAACCACTAATATTTTACCAAAGGAAGCATCATTGTTGCCTGTATCCCCAGCTGACTGTCTGGTTGGAAAAACAGATGACAATGGCTGATACAAACGTAAATAATTTAACACCATTCAGGTCAACAACAGAAACCTGAGTTCATCATCAAGAACAACTGTCATTCAAACTGCAATCACAATATTTCAAAAATCTGAATAAGACATTTACCTTGAATCCTTCAGAAACAGTTAACTAAAGGCACATTAAAAGCTGCCAACTGAGTGTATGTCAAAGTATGGCAAATGTGTGTATATTTACATTAATAATGAGACAAAAAACAAGCAGGATAGTTTGATAACTTCTAGAATGTGTTTGACTCTGATGCCCTTATTAGGAAAACTAGACACTAAAAATGGAATTTGTGTTATTCGGTTCCTTGTGGTAACATAGAATAAACCATTTACAGGAAGTGTCACTAATCTTTCTTTATTGCAACACAACAGAGGTGTAGGTTTCTCATTGCTGTAACACTCTAAATTTGTCTTGTGCTCCTTTAAAAAGGAAAAGAAAAAAAAGGCACAGACGTAATTTTCTTCTCTCTCTCTTTTTTGAAATGTATTTATTTTTGCCTAGGGAACAGAGAGCAGACAAAACGTATTGAGCCAGTCTGAGCCGGTTTGAAACCTCAGGGTATGGAATTATCTCTTAATATGTAGCCGTTAGTGGTCAAGACATCACACAGTGAGAGAGAGATAGAGAGAGAGAGAAAGAAAAAGGGAGAGAAGCAGGGTGGGAGGTGAGGAGGAGGAGAAACAGCTCTGGTGTTTTCAGAGCAGAACGAGGAAAATCTCTTCCTTTAGGAGCTGGCACTTGGACAAGAAAAGACTGAGAGCAGAACTTCAGACCACAGGGTGGGGCATACAATGTTTCACTAGCCTAACGAGAGAAAAAATAAGCAAGAAAAAAAAAAAAAAAAAAAAAGCAGCGGGAACATGAGACGTTTAGTCAGAGCGAGGCACGCGAAGGTAGACATCTTAAAATGGGGCTGAATGTGGCAGCCAGGAGGAGGATCAACACATCACACACAAACAATGCCACACACAATCAAGTAGAACCAGAGGATCTCTCACACACACACACACACACACACACACACACACACACACACACACACACACACACACACACACACACACACACACACACACACACACACACACACAGTGATATTAGCTATTAACGTTAATCCCTGACAGTCATCAGTGAATTATACAGAACGAGAGCACAGTGCAGATGCACCCTCACATCTCTGTGCATTCTGGGCATTTCAGGGGCTAATGCTTCATTGCTAGATGCTGCTTTTGGGTTATATGCGAAACAGATGTTATAGATGCTATTTTTAAGGACATGTCAGTCAATGTGACAATTCTTTGAACAAAACCAAATATTGAAAATGGATATTTCAATGCAGCTCATTTCACTGGATTTCTCAGATATATACCTATGGTTTCGCAGGCATTTCTGAAATAGAAACATTGTCCTAGGGCTCACTTTTCTGAGTTGAGTAGATCACAGAACTATGTTGACCCTGACATGTCAGAGGCACTAAGTGTGTTACGTTTAATATTACATACACAGAGTGATTTGAGGGGTGCTTGGGATCATTATTCTGCTGCAGTGCTTGGCGGTATATTGGATGATCCAATACACCAGTTGTAATGTCCCACATGTAGCTAGGTAGCCAGCCAGTCTGTTAACAGCTGACACAAGGAAGCTATACCACTGCTGTGGTTTAACAGAAAACAAGCTGCGTAAAGTTGAAGAAAGTAAGAGCTGTAGCACGAAGAGAGGAGCTGTGTCTACAGTGTGGACGTTGTTGTTTTATTAAACATCCCATCAAATCTTTGCAAAAACTACTGGAAGACCACAGTAGGGCCGTAGGTCCATGGACCCATGGACTCATAAACTGGAGGAAACGCTAGCAGCACCACCTTAGTTTATTTTGAAGCATCTAACCTACCTGTCGACATATACTAACTCATGGTTCTGAACACATGACTTAGCTTTGTCTGGAAGTTTTTTTCTGCTGTAACACCAATGTGTAAAATAGACAGCCAGTCATCCATCGATCTCGCACACACGCCCTGAATAAATCAACCTTTAATTAACTCTCCCTCCCACTGAACAACAATTAAAAAGAAGCCTTAGTCACCATGCGGTTTTTATAACATGAATGTCTGAAGGGCACTTCCTTAAATTTAGGAAGGATATTAATAAGAATACAGACTCAAGTATCAAGAGTGATGAATAAGGCTGAGCCATTTCTAAATAAGCAAACCACATTTTAAAGCAATATTGTGATTTTGTATACAATTACTTCTACTTACTACATCTGCATTACTCACTACTCTCTAAAGCTTTATACAGCTCCAGTATTGCAATCTAGATGAAGTACATGTGTAAGCACATAATATACTGCTTATTCAATATCTTTCTCAAGGCCTTTAAAATCCAGACTAGGTCACTGTGTTGACAAGCATCATGTCTCTCCTTACAAACCCATATCGCCTGGCTCATTCCACAGGATAATTTTGATGCCCTGTTTATACAGAAACCCCACTATACTGGTGCTATGCTGGCCCTTTATTAGGACACATTGGCCTATATTCACAAAATAATGAAATATAAATACATAAAAGCATTACAGGTGCTCCTGTGTGTGCATTTTCCACAGGTGCTGGATTCCTGGTATTAGCAGTGTGACGTTTATGTGATGTCCAACATTAGGCATCTACAGACGCAGGTTCTGACATTTCATCATCATGACAACGGGTGTCTTTGAATCTTTTTCTTTTTCTGATTTTCAGAACTATTGCAGATGCGGTGGTGGTCAGGGAATAGTAAGTTGATAATGAAAATTAAATGGTCAATAGGGACTTATGTCTCTAGATTACCAACAGTAGTGGTAATGTAGAGATTCCTTCCAGTACTTCCTGTAGCAAGAAACAAAAATTTAATTAAAAGTCTGACCAGATGTCAGATGCTAACTTTTAGCACAGGTGATGCTATACCTACACCACATGTAAAATACCATCACTGCACATCAGCAGCACACTGGTGTTTTTCTTCACTTTCCTATCCTAATTTCATTTTTATAGAACTAATAAAAATTATTTATGTTTAGTCAGGATCAAATTAATGAAGTCATTAGCCCTGTGTTTTCTAGCCATCCTGACCATGCCTTTCAGTGTACAGGGAACATTAAGAGGACTGCATTTAGACATGTTGACTAAAAGAAGCACAGCAATGCAGCACTGATGTGCACACTGCTTATTCACCAGCTGAATTAGTCACAGCTGCACTGCTACTGACTGCTGGGTTATTGCTACAACCAGCTCAGAGGCCAAATTAACTTCACCTTCATTTGAACACAGCCTCCATCCACCACTCCCTGCTTTAAGCATATTCATTTGTAATCAGCCCAAATCAATTAGTGCCTAGTAACATGCTTCACCCACATGCACAGCAAAATAGATTTGTTTAATTAATGTGCAGATTCTCTTGCAGAAATCCACAGAATCCAGAAATCTCAGTTTGGTATGAGGCAGGTATACATACGGTACTATTAACTTTTTTACTTTTTCATGTTGTACAGTCAAATTCAACACACCAAGGAGCTCTTCCTCTTACTGAAGCTACTGTGTTTTGTTGTGAGCATACGTGGAAAGTGTATATATACGTGACCCAAATACAATGTGAACAGAAGTGTGTGTGCATCAATGTACGATCTGTCAGAGGAGGGCCAACAGAAAAAGTAAACTGTCCGGTCTCCCTAGCCATAACCTATTTTAAAACCGAATTTTAACAACAACTTAACAATTTAATGCTGTGAAATATTTCACAACTTTGGAAATAAAACCTGTATAAACCCAATGTATTAAAGACAAATACATACATACACACACACACACACACAACTTCAGCTCAGCTCAAGCACTAACTATTATTATTCATCCACTGATAGACTGATAGCTAGTTAATTAAAAAAAAAAAAAAAATCATCTGTAAAGGTCCTCTCCACAAGATACCTTACAATATAATGTAACAAAAGGATGATTAACGGTGATCTCAAAAAATGACCAAAGAGTTGAAATTGTCTCTTTTATGAAACTGCAGATAAACCAACTGGGAATAAAAATTTAGCCAGTTGTTGTGGCTGTGCTGTTAAGTTACAGTTAAACACAGCAAAGAGTAGTGCAGCAGTGAAGCAGCTACATCTTCCTGAAGTCTTACTCCATGTCATGACTAGCTATGAACTGTGACAATCAGGGTGCACAGGTAAGGAAGCGTTCGATTAAAACACACAGCAGCTGCTGTGAGCATTTTGATAAAGAGATGCACATGTCAAGCACTGACATTTGACACCATGACAAGTTTCCTCCACAGCACCAGCCATTAAGGTGCAATCAGCCTGATTTAAGCGAGCTACAGTTCTTGTGGCAGACCCACAAACACCCCTGCACAATTGCAATTATGTAATTGTAGCCATGCTGACTCCACGTGGCTCCTAATTAATGATTGGCTAATTAGTCTGTGGGAACCCCAGCCTAATATATAGACACTCATCACATTCAGCATCTCCTGCTTTCTGTTCTTCTTCTTCTACTGCTGCTGCTAACTTCCTGTATTTCCTGTAGACTGTTCTGCAGTATCTGAGCCTGGCTTTTATGTAATGCAATGTAATGTGTAATGTAATTTTATGTTATGTTTATACCCAAAAAAATGATCAGTGTGAAGAAAGCATTTTACTTGGCATTTTGTGATTGGAATAAGGGCCTGAATAATCTTTTGAAGGAAAGATATGACTTTGCATTTCAAGAAAACAGAAAAAGAAAATTGAGACTGATTGGCAAAACAAAAAAACTAACTAACCATTGTTGAGCCACACTTGGTTACATGTTTCTTTGTTATCATGATCACACACACTGTAGTTTATTTAGACTCAGTTCCACATATAGTACAACGTCCTGCTGCCACAAATACTCACTAGAGTCCCAAATGTGGATTAATCTGCTGCTGAAAATAGTCCCCAATAAATGCATCATTTCCTCCAGTCAGGGTAACATCTGCTAAAAGCTACAGTCAAACTACAGTTGATTTAGAAAATCAAAAAACAAACAAACAAACAAAAAAAAGCTATATATTTATGTGATGTTGACAAGATTTAAAGCCCATATAAACACTGAAACCAATTTTGCTTGCTGTACAAATTCCTCCTGTTAACATGTGCATTGATGAGGTCGCACCAAAAGATGCTTCCTATGTAAGTGATGGGAGCCAAAATGCACAGTTCTCCATGCCGGAAGCCAAAACGTTCGTATTGCATTAAGTAAGACAACCCTATTCAAAATCGCATAGTGATTTTAACATTGACCCTAACTAAAGATCCAGCCCTGTGTTCAGATAAGTACAGTAGGTTTTTAAAAAACTAACATCTTTGTTTATCCACTCTTTAGTTTTGTAGCATTTTATAATGAACACTGTTTCTCAAGTTCAGACATTCCTGTAATAAAAAGAGGACAGAGAGGACTAAATACAGTTCAAGATCTTAAACATCAGACATGTTGCTGAAATGTTGAAATAATGGCTACAGAAGACAGTGGTTGGCAGGATGTGGATGAAATAATGTTACGATATCTTAAGTAGCTGCTCAGTTTATTGTATGGGAGCTGTAGTTCTTCAAATGCCAAAACCTAAATCTTTCTTGGTTGGTGCTTGGTGATATGTAGGTCTTTCCTCTTCCTGTATCCAGAGGAAAGAAATCCAGATGGACGTGCTTCTTCTCCTTTTTTTTAACAAATCACAATGAAAGAAATGCTTAATGGGGGATTGCATTGAGCTGCTGATGCTAATGGAAAGCAGGCTATCCTTTTACAATGAGGCATTGTTAAAAATTAATAACAGACTAACTTCTTCCTAACCTGAGTTGTTAGTGTAGCCATTTGTCCTGGTAGCAGGGCAGCATATATGATTAATAAGGATTAGGTGTTTAGGGAATGTGGTAGGAAGCAGGCTAGCTGTCAGCATCTAAACATAGCCTGCCCTGTTCCTAATGACACATTTCTCTCAAACTTTAAAAACTGACAACTATAATTCTTAAGGTAAATAAAGATTTAAAAACAGCATTGAAGGAAAACTTTCCATTATTGGAATAATAAATAAATGGTGAAAAGTTGGTTCAGCTAAAGCATTTAAGCCACCTGGCAGATTGCTGTATGTATTGTTTGGAATAGTTCCAACTTTTAATGTACTATTTATGTTAGCTTTATGCTAAGTAGCCACCTAACAATGCACCAATGCATTTGTGATTTCAAATTCTACTAAGCTGAAAACTCGCCACTGCAGTTTTTTTAAAATGAGGAGAATTTATAGAAAATTTGGGCCTTGGCAACAGTGTTATCACTGAGGTGATCATACGTGAAATTTGTTAATAATTAGAACTAACCTACGTTTCCCTTTAATAAAGAGGTAGAGAAGTGACATAATTATGTTTCAAATAAGGAAAATGACCAACATTTTTCTCATAACATGTATAACATGAAAGATGTATATATATGTAGATCATTAGCTGTTATACTGAACTGCCTGCTGCCTAACACATAGCATGTAATCACCCATATGAGGATGGGTTCCCTGTTGAGTCTGGTTCCTCTCAAGGTTTCTTCCTGTTGCCTTCTCAGGGAGTTTTTCATGCCACTCTCGCTCTCGACTTGCTCATCAGGGACAATCTGATTATTATGATTCATACACATTCACTGTTCATGTTTCATCATAGTTTCTTTGCTTGTGTAAAGCTGCTTTGCGACAATTGACAATTGTTAAAAGTGCTATACAAATAAAACTGAATTGAATTCAAATTTTATATATACACAGTTATTTATAGTAATATTAGCCTCAATCATTTATGTGTCTGCACAGGGGTATCACACTCAGCCAAATGGGGAAGCAGAAGTCCCAAAACATATTGGAATTTTGGGTGTCCCAAATTAATGCAAACTTTTTTTATTTCAACTGTGACCAATTAGATGATGACTTAAAAACACTGAAAATGACACTACAATTCTCTATAGGTACTGTAAAAAGCTGTCATGACAGTATGGTAGTCTTCATCTGTATGCATCAGAGGCTGTTAGGGGACTCTGAGCTGGATACAGGAAGAGGAAAGACTCCATCATTGAGAATACTACAGTTCATTCACACTCTTCAACGGCAGGGACCTTTCATTCATACAGACCCACTATCACTATGTGAGTAGAGGGCTGAGTGTATCAAGGTCTGCCAACTTTTTTCACAGTGAACATTGCTGAGAAAAGCGAAAGGGTGGAGGTTTCATGGCAAGAAGTGACAAAGCTGCTGTCTGCCAACTCTTCATTTCAACAAAAGTTTTATTACCTAATCGTTCTTCATCTAAGGCTTTTAAAATGGCCCAGCTCCTGGAAATGTGTTGTACACTTTGGTAATGCAGAAATGTAACATTAACATAATTTGACTATACACCTTCTGACTTCACCTCATTTAACCAATCTCCCTCTCAGAGACTGCACATACAGGAATCCAGTGATGGACTACACACTAGAATCACAGAGGTGGTGGGAGCAGTCATAATGTGAATCAATCTGCATGTGACTCATGTAAATCTGGAGGTGCAGTGCAGCAGCAGACACGAAATGAGTTCCTGTATACTGCAGAATAATAGGCAGCACACATTAAATATTGATTCTCGTTTCGTCTCTAACGTCATCTAGACGTCTACCTCCGCTAATCCGCCGCTAAGGAAACAATCAGCCGCTCGGCCTCAATAAAGGCTTTGCCCTTACAGTAACATGTTGGTTATGCTGTCAGGCGCCAGGCAGCCATTTAGGTGCATATGGAGCCAGTTGAGTCTCTACGTAAATGGCTGATGCATTTCGAATTTTTCTTCCTAATTGCTGAGAGCCATCAGCAGCTCCGGCCTCCCCCCTCAGCGCGTTTCAATCCGTCACTTCACTCAGCTTTGCTCCTATAAAACCTTTGGAAGGTCTCATCTCGTCCCGGTTCTCTTTAGACGAGCATTAACAAGTATTTAAGGGAGCCTGGTTGTTTCTCCAGCCCGAGTTAACCCCTAGAGACTCTGGATCAAACAATGAAACGGATTGGAGGCATTCCGCACGACGTCTCCACCACAATGTAATTCCAACATCTCCGTTAACCGCTCGGTTATTATCGATACACGACCCGCCGGCCGGAATATACCGCCTCATCCCCGGGATGGTTTTACTGCGACTTCAGACCTTTAACGTTAAGTGTAAACGAACAGGTCGACGCGACGGCTGCTGGTCGCCAACATGTCAGTCCGCATCAATAAATAGCAACGCAAAGCGGCTCTATTGTCTCTCAGCATATCCACCGGCAGCTACACGACACAACAACTAGCTCTACGGATCCCACCGCTGCCATTTCATAACACCCCCGGCCGGAGCCAGGCCTCGCGCAGATCCTCGGACTCACCTGTGTCTCCTTTCGCCTCAGTGTGTACCGTCTCCGGGTTCACGGTCCGGTCCTGACGCGCTGCAGCGGATTCTCACCACCAGTCCCCGGCACCGGCAGGCAGCACTGATCCGCTGATTGGGCCGCGGCAGACGCTCGCCCTGTCGGTGCAGCCACACAGACACGTCATTGGTCCAGCAGTCACTCCGTGAGGCCCAGACGCACAGCTGACTGGCTGTTCGTGTTTTTCAGTGGCCGCAAACGCACAGCTGATTGGTCCTCCGGCCCTTATTTCAGGACGCTCTCAGACACTTGATTGGTCGTTCGTTTCCGCGGCGGAGACACAGAGAGACTTGATTGGCTGCTGCTAGTGTTGTTGTCTGTGTCTGGATGAAGAGCCATGTTGACTCTGACGGGGCTGGAGGAACAAAGTGCTGGTTTACATCCACTAAATTACTGGTTGTTACAAGCGTTCTGTGCACATTATTTAACGTTGACTCACGACTGTTTTTCTTAAATGGAGTCTGGGATTAAGGAGTGCTACATTTCTACTGGAAATAATGATTTCTTCACAGACCGGGTGTTAAACAGGGGTTCTGTACGCATATAAATGACAAAGACCCAAACATGGCAAACAGCCGTAGCAGCAGTGCGGGTGGTGGTGATCAGTACAAGCGGTACTACTCCCAGCACACGGGTGCAGCCCCGAGCAGCTCTCCAGAGTAGTCTCCAGACTACTGTCCGCTCTCTGTCCGCCGTCTGCCACAATATTGTGACAAAGAAAAGTGTTCACCCTGCAGCGTCATGCCCCTCAAATGCACCACAGTCCACAAATATGTCTGGGAGAGTGGAGCAGTGTTACGACTCATCCGCTGAGTTTTACTGTAACCACAGAGTAGGTAACACGTTAACCTGCTCAACCTCCATTTCCCCTACAGACGTTTGTTCAGACGTAGACAGCGTGTGCGTGTGTGTGTGTGTGTGTGTGAGAGTAACCCGGCTTGTAATGAATCATGTCAACGTGTGGGTCATATATAATGAGGTAGCGGATACTGCATCTCTTTGAAACAGAGATAGACAGAAGATTAACTTTGTCTATATGTGTTTCTAACTGCTGTTTTTTTTTACATAGGGTGCATGTTGTCACGCATGAAGAGACAATATCTTCACTAATAAGATACATGTGCACTTGCTGACCTACTTTGCATATTGAAAAGTTGAATAATTGATCAGCAGCCTCGCACAGGATATTTTTACTTCCGCTTTTGACAACCAGGTTTCCAGTCTTTGTCATAAATTGCAGTCTAGATTACAGACACTGATTACTGAACAGTTTTATCTTTTCTGTGTGTGAATGTATTTACATGTGGATCCAATTCATCTACAGATTATATTTGGAACTGAAAGCAGCACTTTCCCCCAGTGAGAACCTGTAGGTAGGACTATCATCTGTATGCACAGTAAGCCTGTAACTCACATTTTAATGTCCTTTACTACCTGCTGTGGACAATGAATGAAGTTAGTTGCTGGTAGCAGCTGTTCCTATTGGCTACCACTGAGACTGAGCCCTCTAGTGGCTTAACATGTTTGAATTTCACTCACAGGACAGGAATACAGTTCATGTTGAGTTGCTATTGTTCAACTATTTAGTGTAGTAATGTCCAGGTCTAACAGTCAGTGCAGTGAGTTCCCTTGGAGAACAGATGCATTGATAGATAATGGTTGAATAAGGAAGCAGTGTGTCATTTCATTCTTTTACACAGAATTGGGCAGATGAGCTAGAAAGTCTAGAGAGCTTTCTACAGGTGCTTTCACACAATAGTACTAAAATACAAAAGCCCTTTATAGGTCTGGCTGATGTTTATATTCCCCAGGGAATATAAGGGTAAATCAAAATTAGGAGATAACAAGTCAACATTTTGACAGACCTTATGAGATAAAAATTCTAAATTGTGAGATACAAAATAAAACAAATTGACTGTAGTCAGAAAAAGGTAAGAAATTAACTTTTCACAATTATATAAAGTCAAAAAATTTAAAATTAACCTTGACCTAATCTAATAATGATATAATAATATTTCTAGCTGTTAGCTATGCCATTCCTAAGTCACCAAAAGAACAATGAGTTTCATGACATTAGCACATTTCCTACTGGATGAATGAGACACATTTGCATCTTTCCCTTGTTGCAACCGTCCCCACCTCACCATATACAGTCCCCTCCAAAAGAATTGTAATGGTAAGGTTAATTCATTCGTATTTTTATTGAAGATCAAAAGATGCACATGAGACATCGGTTCAAGGTTTCAGCTTTTACTTGATGCTATGTACACTTCAGTAAGTTAAACATCATAGAACATGGCACCTTTTGAATAAGATCACCTAAAAGGTTTTACCTGTAAAGACTGCATTTTTTGTCAAAAGCATAAATCAACATGAAGGAAGACAACTACATATGGGAGAAAAGCATCCAAAGAAAATAGGTAATGCTATGATTGATGCTGAAAAAGAAATAAACCACTGGTGTACTGAGCAGCCTTCACAGAACAGTCAGCCAAGGCAACAACAACAACTGATGACAGAAACACTGTGAGAGCTGTGAAGTAAAACCAAAAAAACAACACTCAGTGATGTCACCAACAGTCTTCATGGGTGAATGTATCACAATGCACTGTTCAAAGAAAACTTCATGACATTGACATACCCATGAAGTTTTGGCCTGATAATACATGTACACACAAGCTGACACATGCAGGTCAAGGGTAACTGTCCACACCTGCAACCTGTTTGCTTGTACAGTACACTGTGTAAAAAGCTCTTGACAGACCCCTACACATTTAATCCATTGCTGCGCTGACTTTGCTGAATTCTGAGCCATAAAGAATGCAACAGACCTGTAAAAGGACCTGTGATAGAAGGTGGTTGAACTTTTTAAAACAGGAAAAAAATATAAAATAATATCCAAAGATTCGAAAATCTATGTCAATCAGTAGACCAAAATTCAAACACTGTGTTTGGAGAGGAGTCAACAAGGTTTATGATGAAAAGCAAACTGTCCCTACCATCAAGCATGGAGGTGGATCTCTGATGTTTTGAGGGTATGTGAGCTACAATGGCACAGGGACGTTAGTCAAATGTGATGGCAAGATGGATACAGTCTGTTATCAGAAAATACTGGAGGAGAATTTGCACTCATTAGCCTAGAAGGTGCACATGGGATGCACTGAGTGTGGTCCCATGTGCCAAGTTATTGAGGGAAGATCTCAAACATGCAGTTCATGCAAGACATCCCAAGAATCTATCTGGAGGCTTTGAATGTGCTGTTTTACCATCTCGAATTTTTCTTTAATGTTATTTTTTGTTTAATGATGATGATGCTATTTTTGAGATACCTCATAGTTGAATTTGAATCCTATCTAAACTAAAGGAATGTGTTTTGCCTGACCCCTCATGTTTTCTTTAAAGAATATACAATACAAATTTTAAAAACAGTGCCAGGGTATGTAAACCTATGAGCACAACTGTGATTTATAATAGCATCAAATAAAAATTGAAAGACATGTGCAACCTTTGTCTCATGTCCAGCTTTTGATCTTAAATCTTAGATCTTAAAATTAAAAATGTGTTCAGTGTGCAGAAACACAAATGACTAAGCCTAACTGAAGGACTGAACCTGTGTAGTTAGGTTCTAACTTGGTGTCTAAACTAAGTTTAACAAAGTATGTATCAGCTCCACTTTCTTCCTTATCCTGTCATTCTCTCACACACATTGTCACAAAGCCTCCTTCATACATCATCAGTACATGAAGTCACCTCCTCACAAGGGCTAAAACATATACAGTAAATAAGAACATGAGGCGTGTGAAACATCCGTGTCATAACTTCACATTTACATCTTCTGAAGAAATGAAGGAATGTTCAACAACAAACCTTGTTTATGAAGAACCTGATGTGGCACTTCTACCTGTTGTGGAGTATTATTTTAGCACATTTCCTCGCTTTTGTGTGCTTGTAACATGGTTGCTCTACAGATGAATACATTCACGAAGCCATAACACAAGTTACACCTCAGTCTTTAAAGCGTTTAAGGAACACAGAGTTGCAGCCAGTGTAGAGAGAAATAGCTCATTATTCAATCCATACGTTAAATGCAGAGTATATTTAGTCTAGTCTTCAGGTACATGGATATGGGCTTTTCCCTCTGCGGGGTACATTTTGACATGTGTTGAATTCATATATATGCAAATAATGAACATATCCGTGGCTTGCCATGTTCTGCCTTCAACAGGCTGTTGTACACTTGAAATTGTCAGTGCTCTATGTTAGATTCCATCATTTAGAGAGGAGCAAGGACTCTGACAAGTCAAATGCTAACAAGGCTCTTCTCTCCTCAGATCTGCACAAAGAGCTCATCTCTGCACTGGAAATTCCCCACAACGTCTCTCTTGCCACAGAGGTGACTACCTACCCCTGCAACACCCTTCACGTCACCCGCCTTAATGTGACCAATCGACAGTGATCTTTGCGGATCCGTGTGTTCATCGTAGAAGGCAGAGCGTGTGCGCACAGCGGGCTGGAAGATGGAGGGATGCGAGGAAAACGCCACAGCGATGGATCTATTGATTGGTTGATTTATCAGATAGTAAAAAGGTGTGCGGGTCGGCCAGCGGGGAAAGTGATGCTTCAGCACGTTGGACAGCTCCGCTCTGGAACCGGATTCTTGCATCTTTTCTCTTAATCTGACCACCAAAAGACTGAGGTGAGAATATCACTGTGTGTGTGTGTGTGTGTGTGTGGTGACAAATTTGGTTTAGTGTGATTTAGTCAGTGTTAAGCGTGTGCATGGCGGTGGAGGGATGAGGGCGCGTCTCCCCTCAATGTGCTGCAGTGTTATGTCTAGCCTATATGGTATATGTATGTATGGAGCTGTGAATGTGACAAAGTGAAAGAAAAAGGAGGATGCATCCCCCAGGTGGCTACTGTAAAGAGAACAGAACAGTTGTTCCTTTTTTTTGCGTCGACATGAACGTTTTCACGTCGGGATACCTGTGCGTGCGGACGCGTCATATTGGCTGGACTCTCGGGTCTTTGGTGCAAAAACGCTGGTACACTGCAGCTGCCCGCCAGCAGAGGGCGCTCCTGTGCCGTCTGCAGCTGGCCACCGTGCTCTGTATGTGGTGACTTATTAGAGATCATATCAGACATGGGGTCACAAAACATTTTGTGAATTCTTCACAGCATAACTTAGATCTCTACAGGAATGCAAAATGGAAAAGCCTGTGGAAGGTTAGTGACTCTGCTGAACAGGCGTCATGCATCTGGACAACAGATGAAGTCTTTGTAATGAATGTAAAAAGTGGGAAAATCAAGACTTCTGGAGATAAACTCAAGTGAGCTGGTCTGGGGTTACTCCATATGGGTGGATTGGGAGAAAATGGGCCCCTTAGCAGAGACAGGTAAAGGGTCTGCCACCGCTCCAATAATGAACAATTATATGAAAAGAAACACTTCAAATGAGGCTGTCACATAATTTGTAGCCATGTATACTCCCTTTTTATTATTATTTTATTGGCTACCATTTTGTATCTTCTTTTTTGATTATTTGTGTCCCCTTTATTTAAATTTTATGGCAACTAGAACTTTTTCAGTATCTTTTCAAATTTTCTTTGGTCTTAGGGTCTTTTTTTGTCCTTGTGGTCATTTGTCTCTTTTTAGTTCATCTTGATCATCTCAGGGGTTGTGTGACAAATACAATTTTCATTTTGCATATGTAAAACCATTAAAGAAGGAATATTAACATTATTTCACACACAAAGTCTGGCTCAGGGGTCCTCACTTGCTCATGGGCCTTTACCTGGCTAGTTCTGTAATGTATTCATACCTATTAAATTTCCAATCAGCTCAGCATGTATATTTGGTATTAAAGAGAAGTTTCAGATTCATTTTACACACTAAAGTTGTCTATGGAAAGAGGTGAAACTCACAATTCGGATAATGTGTCTGTCAAATATGAGAGACGTGCAGCAGCAGAAGTGTCTCATTGAGGCTCATTACAGAGGTCTTAACCTAACATTAAATCATAGCTGCCAGTTTTTAGTCCAGGCCACTACAACTCTTTGTTGTAGTTTTGAAAGTGATATGTTGTACACTGAAAAGGTACCAACATGTTTTCCTTGTGTTTCCTCAAGCTCTTTGAGGAAAGCAATTCCACTTACTCTCTGTCTTTTCTGCTCCAAAGCCAGAGCACGCATTCATAGTTTCTTCGTTATTTTACTTATTTGCTTCTTCATGTGCTTTATGGGATTTATATTATTAGAGTAACATGACAATGATCTGTGCTTGTGCATTCAAACTGTAGTGAAGAGGTGATTTTAACTAGCAGTATTCTATGTTTCTGTGTGTGTCACAGGATGAGCAGAAACCTGTCTCTGTGGGTGCCCACTGCTGAACCTTTACAGAACACCTATGTCTTCTATGTGCACAACTCATCTGCTTCACCCTCCCCTCCACCCTGGGACGCTCCATCCTTCACTGTGGCTGCCCGCTGCCGTGTAGCAGCCACCTTGGTGCTGTTCATCTTTGCTGCCATCAGCAACTTATCCGTCTTGATCAGCGTGTGCTGGGGGCGGGGTTATCGCCTGGCAGCGCACCTGCGCCCTCTCATCGCCAGCTTGGCAACAGCTGACCTGATGATGACTTTTGTGGTGATGCCACTAGATGCCATTTGGAACATTACAGTGCAGTGGTATGCTGGGGATTTCATGTGTAAGCTGTTGTGTTTCCTCAAGCTCTTTGCCATGCATGCGGCTGTTTTCATACTGGTGGTGGTGAGTCTGGACCGCTATCGGGCCATCCTCCGTCCTCTGGATTCTCTTGATGCTGGGCTCAGGAACAGACGAATGCTGCTGGTGGCCTGGACTCTGAGTCTGCTGCTGGCCTCCCCACAGGTACAGGAAGATCTAGTTACACACTGAGCCTCGGGTGAAGGCCTTTCTTATTTTCACTAGCTGCTGCTAAACCTGAGCACTCATGGTTTGTAGTTCCAGTAACACGATTTGACCAACAGACACTAGCACAGTTTGAACTGGATAGAACACACCTTGCATTTTTTCCAGGTTTGTACAGTAGATTAGTTATAAAATACTAACCCTGATACATGGAAACCATGGATGACTTCTTTTCACACTGAGCACAAATTTTAGCCCTTAGCCTAAGGCAGTGTGATTAAATGAACTTAATAATTAATAATAATAATTAAGACATTCAGCTTGCTGTAAGACAAAGAAAAGTGCCAAACTTTAGTCAATAACAAGTTATTGTTCTAGTGTTATGTGTCTGACATAGTGGAATTATAAGACTCATTGAACTTACATGTGTAACTTAACACATGTCGAAGAACCTCCTGCACTGTGTGTGTGTCTTTGTGTAGTTTGTTTAATATGAACAAATGTAAAGTTTGTTTCATAAAAACAAACTGTTCTTCTGTGACTGCATGAAAATCATATTGCATTCATTGTACACTCTCTCCACCCTCAGCTGTTTATCTTTCGGGCCATTAAAGCTGATGGAGCGGACTTCACTCAGTGTGTCACCCATGGAAGTTTCCCTCATCGCTGGCAGGAGACGGCATACAACATGTTTCACTTTGTGACACTGTATGTCTTCCCCCTGCTTGTTATGATTTTCTGCTACACACGCATCCTCACCAAGATCAATGGGCAGATGCACAGAAGCAAAGGTGTGTGACCTTTGGAGTGAGCCGAGATCATTTTGAAAGCCTTTCCACTTACTTGAACAACTGCTTATTTTTTTTTAAGGAAAATTCCAGTGTACAGTTCATATTGAGATGTGGAGACACAGTGGCACCAACAGGCTGATGACTTCAGTATGTTTAGCTGTAGTGATACCCAGGATCTGGCAGTGGAAGCAGTAGTGCATGCTGTGGAATCAGCACAGTGGATATTTCTATTGTCTGCCATATTGAGACTATGACCATGATTTATTGTTTTCATCTCCAGCTGAATTACGGTACAGTATCCGTGTTTATTTATGTTGCAGAAGGTGGGCTGGCACGTGCTAGTCGTTTTTTGTCATTCTACGTACCGTTGTAAAGTTTTGATAGAGAACTGTTGTCCCAAGCTTAGTGGTTATAGCAATTGTTACACCTTACATATATTGTTTGCCATGTGAGAAATGTGTGCAATATTTGACACATGAGTATAAAATATTATGTACAGAAAGCCCACACAGACCTCGGTGGAATGTTCCCCTGCACAAACCTGACAATCCCAGTTTTTTGGGGTAATGCATTCCGGTTTATCTCTTTTTGAAATGCTTAAATCAAATAATCTGGTAAATAAACAGGTTGAGGTTTTGAGGACAGAGTACACACTTAGCAAAACCTACAGTCCTAGCAAGAATTGCAGAGTTATGAAAAGTCTGGTGGCTAAGGTACACCATGGCTATTTTGCCTCCTAATACAGTGTATACACGGGGTTCATATCCTTGTACCTTTGCTCCTTGCCAGATGGTAGTTGGTTCTGAGGGTTTGAGTTTATGACTCATGTCCTCATACTTCATAATGGTTATGAGGGAACAGGTAGATGCTGCAGGCCTAGCTATAGCAACGTTTTGGGTTGTGAGGCATCGCCTGTCCCTATCTCAGTCCTAGGCCTAGTAAGGGGCCTTAGTACTGTTTAGAGGACATCAATTTACAGCAACAATCTCAAGGCAAACCCTAAGCTCAAGGTAGGAATGAATATTTGTACCCCAGGCAACACCATATGCCATAGCATGGGGATTAAAGGAACCATAAATTGACAATGATTTCCATGCAACAGCCTTTGATTATACTTCAGAGGAAGCTGATTGTACAGGGACAGAGAATGGCATGATTAGTAAAACTGGAAGCAAGTGGGGATAAGCTAAGGCAGAGGAAAACAAAATTGTCCTCCGTTGTCTCCTTATGGTGATTTGCAAAAAGGTTTTGGTTGGTTCCAGGGATGGATCCATGAGTTGTGTCTGATGATGATAATACATGTTTGATGAAGTTTTCTTGCAGGCCTCCGGCATTAATTGGTGACACTTTCACAGCAGTGAATGCAACTCAGCATGCTAGGGTATAAGCCTTCAGGGGCCATGAGGGAGATTGAAAACAAACAGGTTTGGGATTCCTCATACTACTGCTTATAACTGTAAGATCCAATGTGGTATAAACTGGAATATACCTTTAAAGCTTTGTAGTTGGCTTTACATTACACTTATTTCCAGCTGAAGCAGGCCTTTAAAATCACATTTTAACCACAGCTAAGATCATAGAGTTGGGGAAGGTAGGGCGGAAGAGTTATTTAACCTTTTTGTTGCCAAACTTAAACATTAGACAGGGCAGTGAAGTACCCTCAAGTTATTCAGTACCTGTCAGTAGTAGACCTTCACATCCAAGAATAGATACTCCTCATCTTGGCATGACTCTGTTAAGGTGGTGATTACCCATGTACAGTTACATAATAAATGCTTTGCTATATTGTATGTTTTGCCCATGTTGTGTTCCTGCAGATGGTGAGCACAGCTTAAGACGCAGTGGAACGGACATCATACCCAAGGCCCGGATGAAGACCCTAAAGATGACCATTGTGATTGTTAGCTCTTTTGTCATCTGCTGGACACCTTACTACCTCCTGGGAGTGTGGTACTGGTTCCAACCAGCCATAATCCAGCGTACACCAGAGTACGTGCACCATATACTGTTTGTCTTTGGCAACCTCAACACATGCTGTGACCCAGTCATCTATGGCTTCTACACAGCGTCTTTCCGGGCCGACCTCGCTGACATGATTGCGTGCTTTCGTGGTCGCCAAGGCAACAACAACTTGACCTACTCTGTGGATCACCTGTCTGGTCAGTGTCCTGGAGCTTCTAGGGAGATGGAGTCTGATCTGAGCTCAAGCCGGCACAGTGGGAACTTCAGTTAAACAATAGTGATATGATAGCCTGTATGTTATCCATCAGGCCGGCTGAACCTGGACCAACAAATCCTCTAACATAAATGATAACATTGGTCCCAACCCTCTCCACCACAATCAAAACCCATATGACTTTCACTTGAAATAGCAAATGTCAGAGAGCATCTCTCCGATGGCACTCCTATACTGGATACCAGACCTCTGTCATTATGGAAACAATCCTAAACAACTGACTATGATTATAGCACCATCATGCTTTGGTTATGTTGAGGCACAAAACTGCCAAGTCTGGTTTAGGCACAAAGACAACTGGGTTGAGTTTAGGCACAAAAACTAATTAAAAGGTCCTTTTTAATGGTACAGAACCTTTGTTGCTATGGTGAGACAAATAAACACATGATTAATGTCAGGTATAAAAACACAGAAGTGTGAGGATTATCAGGAAATCTTTATGGCTGGAATAAGGAAAACCTCAGAACTTTTTCACCAGTATGCACCACTGAGCAACCTTCATTAGAGTAAATGTGCATTTCGATCCAGTATCTGGTACTTATCTTACATCAGTGGTAATAACATGCAAACAAATGACATATAGTCTCATTTTTTCAGGAAGGATACATTTGACTTAACAAATTCTGCATTGAGTCTTTTGTAAATTTGAATATTCTAATCTCATGCTCATCTATCCACTACTACTTGTATTCCCAAATGGCGTTGGAGTTAACACTATTTAACTGAGCAGAAACCTAACTACTTTAAGACTCTGTGTAAACACTATCTCTAGAAGAAGACAACTGCTAACTGTATAATTACATTGCCTGCATAACAATGAAAAACTACAGCAACAGTAGTTTGTATTATGTACTGCTGAGAGTGGGAAGCCATTACTTCCTGAAATAAAGTACTTCACTTCTTAAATACAAATGCACTTGGCCAGTATAAAACTCAAAATATATATAACAATAGTGAAGAAATAGCTTGGTTTTCTTTGTTTTGTATGCATATACAGTATATGATCAAGTATGTGCAATTTATATTTCATTTTTATGTAATGTATTGAATGTGAATATACCAACATTATCATTCTCTATATGCAAGAAGGTGTGATGTGAAGTATCAATCAGTGTCTCATATATCAATAAAAATCTACAGTAAAATATTCTCATCAGTCTTGTATGTTACAAGAGATTCATTTATATTGAATTGTATTTTATTGGATTAAATAGATGAATGCTAACAAAAGAAGATACCAAAATACAAAATAGACGGGCAAACATGAACCGAGTAAAATGAGTTTATTTGGTTTTAGGCATGTTGGAATGTAAAGAGGGAAAAGAGTTGAGTCCAGACAGTGAGACAGGGCAGTCTGCAGTCACACAGAGTCCAAGCTGTTTGGTAGAAATGACCGAACTAAAAATGATGCTGTTACTGTTCGCAGATACTTTTAGCTTTTCCTTAGTTTAAACTAATTTGAGTTCCTTCGTATTCCAATATGAACATCATTCATTTTATTTGAGTAATATTTCTGTGTCCATGAATATTTCTTTAAATAAAGTTATTCAGCATTCATGCAGTTATCAAGATGAGTAAGTAGCTTATGGACGTGGAGCATCATCAGAACACTGACAATAACTATGCAGTTCATTAGAATTTTCCCACATGATCTCCACAGTTTCAACATTTAAGTGCTGGTGTTGGCTTGTATTTACTTTTGTAACTTAAATTGTTACAGCAGGATCCCTCTGGGTAAATAAATAAATAAATTACAATAAAGGGTCAGTTCAAGGGAATCACAAAAAACCTTTAACACCCTTCGGCATCAAAGTACGAATGTTTTTTAATGTTTTAAAATAATCTATGGTCCAAAATGTGAGCTATAGTCAAAATAATGCATGACTATAATGTACTGCAAATTAATTAAGTAAAGTTGTATTTCAGGACTTATCAGTTCATTTCAAAGTAAAAGTCTTGATTTGAAACTAGATAAATTGTGTTAACTGTAATAAGCTGGTGACAAACTGATAACGATGGCAAAACATTTGATTTTTGTGTGATTTGCATGAATTGACAACATTAAAGATAATTTTTGTGTGAATGTTCTATATTACTGTATAAAATAAATATAGCAATAAATGTACAGTAACAATGTTACACGTCACAGCTTGGCCTCTGTTTGCTGCTTCAGCCTGTCTCCAGTCAGGACTTCACACCCTTTCCTTTTGAATAAAGACTAAGAAGAGGACCTCAGTCACAACAGGTTAAAGCTTTAGGTTTGCTGTTGGTTCAATAGAAGCACTTGTCATCATTAAAGCATTATTCTTTGTTGCCACTAGCAGCAAGTTTCTACTAAACTACATTTTTTCTCTATTTTTTGTAGGTCTTTCTTCTTGGTGCTGGCACTTCTGGTCAGAACCTGAGTTTGACTTTTACTGTCTCTGGAAAACTCACTGGCTCAAAGACCATCACAAAGTAACAAACTCTCATATCATTCTTACAAATGCCAAAAACAAAAACATTTGAAATGATCAGAATGGATTTTCTCATCTCTAATGATAATAACAATAACAATAATTAAACTTTCAAAAAAAGCAAACACTCATTTTGGCAACTTTTCCTGAGCAGGAGAAACAAAAGACTCAAATAAAAGAAGCAGAGAAATTAAGCGTTCCAAACAGAAGCAACAAATGCTTTCAATTTTTAAAACTAGTTTAACCACTACACACTACAGATACACATCAACTTTTTAGGTCTTTCATATCAAATACACTTTTTGGTATTGCATTGGTTCAACAGCTTTCAGTTGTGTAAGAAAAGAGAAGGGGGGAAACTTTACACTTTGACATGTAGGTTTAAGGAGAACCTTGAGGATCATAAAAGTTTAAGGCCCATAATATATGAACCTCTTGTTATGGTACATACTACTGTAGAGTCTGCAAGCCATGGAGAGGGTTGGCTAATAAGGATCCCACTATTTAGCACATACTATTCAACTAACTGTTGTTGACACTTGCAGGTCAGTTTTAATGTTTTACACCTTCATTTTGCGCAGGCCTTTTTCCCTGGTGGACATTCATTTGGCTGGTCACAGGTAACATTTGATACATGCCGCTCTTTCCCTATTATCTAGTATTATTGCCATGGTGCGTTCGTGAATTCCAGGAGGCATGTTTAATGAACTGAAGGGAGCAGTGGGTGGGATTTCATTTAGAATCATGAGCTGTACCTTTATACCCTGAATTTCATTTCAGCTAAGCTTCAACTTTCGTAATATGGTTAGCATATATGGATACACTTTGAATCTAAAATTGGGATTCATTCTCAAAGCTGCTGCCCTCAAGGTTCTCCTACTGTTAGCCATTCACACACGCAAACATATATTAGCATGTTCACAAGCATGTTTCTGTGCTTTGGTTATGGCGAAGTGAAAAGGCAAACTTTCTGAATGTTAAAACATAGAGGTATTTGGTTATGTAATTCTTTATGACAGCTAAATATTTGGCAAGAATTCTACTTCTTAAAAAGGAAAGCAAGTATTCCGTATAGTATTATCAAAAGTCTGTTAAAATATCTGACATCTTCATTTGGTCACTCTTTAAAAGCTAAAATATTATAATCAACAAAATAGTTCCATGTTGAAGGGGTACGCCTGAAATGACTTCCAAACTAAAAGACATGAAAGATATTACATGTAGTTTTAAAAAAAGGAACAAAATCATGAGTACAAATTTTTTGGTTTGGGTTCAGTTAAAGCACTTTACACTCAGGCGACCCCTTTCAAACAGCTCTATTGAAATGAAAAAGGATAAAAAAGAAAACCATCACAATGTTTACATCTTTGGGTATCACTCAGCTTGGCTTTCATAGAAGAACTTTTTTGGATAGGCTGACAAGGGGGAACACGAGCCCTGCGTTTTGCCACCAAATCAGTGTCGTCGAGGTCCCAGTGTAACCTATTTGGCATCTGGAGAGTTACCTTGGCAGCACGTATTGAACATTCTTCTTTTGGCTTTTGTTCACCAGGCCATCAGGTCTTTGTGCAGATCAAACAGGTATCCAGCTAATTTCTACTTGTTTTCTTTGAAAAAGCACTTTTTAGCCACGTCATCTGCACAAATATGTCTTTGGCCATTGGTAATCACATTTTGGAGCAGCACTTCTTGTTTTCTGATATCTTCAAATGTCAGATCAGAAAAGTTGAAGATTTCAAAGATTTAAACCAGAGGTTGTTCAGGCTCATGTAAATCCCTGGTATATTAAGACATAAACCTTGTGGTGGTGTAATCTAGGCTCTGCCGCAGCTCTGCTCTCCATGGTAGTCATCCTGGTGAGCACTCCCTGGACTGGTCTGGTTGGCAGCCTGCACGGTACACTGGCATTGGCACTGGTCAAGGAAATAGTGGCTAGAGGGAAGGAGGTTTTTGGCTGAGGTAGGCTAGCACAAGCAGCATCATCAAGCTAATACTGGCTTGAACTAGGTTTCTCAGACACTCTTGTCAGACTGAGGTAGCTTTCTTTGGGCGTGTATAGCTTTAGAGTGTGAAAGAGGTGAGTATAAAATGCCTGTTCATGTGGTTCTTCTAAATGACTTGAACAATCATAGACATTAAATCCATTAGATGTTCATAAAGGCCGCTATGTTTCTTCCTTTACTTATTGCAGAGGAACTGAAGGCAAAGTCATGAGTTCTGTCACAACAGATTAACTGACATGTCACAGTCAGGTGAGAATATTTGGCTTCATTTGGTTTTCTTCATTTTGAAGACTATAGTGCACATTTTCACATGTTAGATTACCAGGGGAGATCTGAGAAATACAGTATTTTGGTTATAGACCAGAGTCCCACTGGAAAAGTGACATGAATATTTGTGGTGTACACATAAAGAGAATGTGACATGACCTAATCTGGAGTGACAATTCTTCTTGAAGGCTCTTTCTACATGCACATGTGCACATGCAATAAAGGCAATAAACTTTGGTTCGAGGTAGGTGTGGAGCATGGGGGTGGGGTGACAACAGTCAAGGATGACTCCTAGCTCTGTAAGTTTTTTGTCAGGATTTTGTGAAGGCTACTTGTAAACAATTAGCAGCAGGGACTAAAATATGACTGACCTCTATCAAAGGGCACAGGATGGGCTCATTGATAGGGGGCTTGGGCTTTCTAGATGAGTAGCAGGCAATAGGTGATAAGGAGTTTAGGAGGGGTGACCAGTGTTAGCTAGTGCCCGTGCTAGGCAAACCTGATGAGTGCTGCTCAATGATAACCTGGCACTGCGCTGGACAGACCACCTGGTCACAACAGCAGAATAAAAAGAAAAAGAGAGAAGAAGGACATACCATCAGTTTTCATTTAAGGATGGACTGTTTTATGATACTGCAGAAAAGTAGCAGTGAAGTTACACCTGACTGTATTTTTATAAATTGTTGAATGGTCCACACATCAGTGGACGGCCATTTAAAAAGCAGCTACCTGACTGCTGATCTTGGAGATGATGATCCTGGAGGTCTATGTAAAGCAAAGAGCTAAAGAAGTAACTTTGCAAAAGAAAAGCTTCCACGTTGGGGATCTATACCTGCTACCTGGAGACCATTTGAAATTTGCTATTCTGAAGGGTCCGCTAGGACTACAGGCTGAGGCTTAGCATATGTTAAGCCGTTCAGTTCATGCACACAGTGCAGTGTGACTGATCTAGTCCATAGAAAGAGTTTTCCAAGGCCACCTGTCTATCTAAAGTGTACTTAACTTGCTTGTTAAATAAGTCCCTACGCCATGGCTGCTTGAAAATGTAACCAAACTGTGCTTAATAGGAAGTGTTTGATTACATGTGAACAAGCATATTGAGCAGCATATTCTGAGCGACTACCTGAGGCACTGAATCCACTCTGGCACGGCTTGCTCCGTCTTTAAGGTTGCCATTGAGTCCTGGGTTGTCCCTTGGTACAGACCAGCTGTCCTGAGACCCTTTACTACAAAACAGACTACAAACAAGTTCCACTTATGAGTACAGTGTCTGTACATCTTTAAATTAGAATAGATAAAGAACAAGTCACGAAGACTGATCACTGAATTAACCTGGAACAAGTATCTAAATAAGTAAATGTAATATATAGTGCAATTTACTGGATTATAATTTGACAGTAGTTTATGAAAGTATATGTAATGACAAGTACCTGCGACGGTATCCAAACATGAGGAAGAGCACACAGAAGATGATGCAGGCAGTGCCAATGTGGATGCCAATGATGATGCTGCCCAGAGAGGCCTCGCCATCCCTGCACTCACACAGACTGTTGCCTCCTGGAAACAAACACAGCACTAATAAGAATCATGGTCCCAGTCTTGCTCAGTTTTATTGTCTTTATGTTATTGCTCATTACTCAATCCTTTTTTTGACAATTGTAATCTGCTGGTCCTTGTCTGCAAGTTTGTCTGTAGCTATTCTCTCAATCAGCCAGAATCAATCCTGTGCTTTCTGGTTATACTTACCTGTGCTTTGCTCACTAACACCTTCCTCTGCCAGGGACACCAGTCTCTTGGAGCAGTCACTCTCCCCGTTTCCATTGTAGGCCACCAATTTGACTTCATACACTGCTCCAGGTTCTGAAACAGATGGCCCCATATAGAGTCAATGGAATGAAAAACTGCACGTTTGTCCCCTTGGCTTTCTGTGTACAATCTCCTATTAATTGATAATATCAGCTTTAAGATTCTGGTCATTGTGTTCCATGCTGTAAATTTTACCTGACTCAGTCAGTAAGTGGCACTAACTCGGTTTTGCAGAGATGGTCTTTAGCATGTCTTTCTTAAAATGGCAGCTGTATCCCGGGTATATTAGCTAAGACATGATGTGCATGTTGAGCGACTGCAGTTTCACCCAGTGCTGTCAGATGATGAACTTATAAGCTCATTGTCATGCGAGACACTGCTGCTTTAAACGTGATTATGACTGACAGCACTAATGTGTGTTACAGTGCTCACAGTGACTGTGTGTGTGAGAGCAGCTGTCTGACATAGTTTTAGAAGAGTCATTCATTCATGTGTGTCTGGAACAACAAGGAACAACTTAATTTACTCACACATGCTGGGACAACTATTTCAGACACCACGAAACAGCCAGAGTCATTGTTAAAAAGGATTAAAGTCAGTGTGTGTGCAGGTTGGTTCACAGTGTGCTCCATACTGTATTGTCCTGATGCACACACATACCACCTGACCCCAACTTCCCCAACCACAACTCACCCAGTTTAGAGACAGTATGGGCATTTGTATGACAGGACAGCTGGACGGGCCCCTGGAAATCACCGTGGGGGACCTTGCGGTAGGACAGTCTGAAGCCCTCAGCCTTTCCTGCCTTGCTGGGGAGCTCCCACAGCACCTGCATGGCACTGGAGTTCACCACCTTGGTGAAGAAGGTTGGGGCGGTGGGCACTGGATGAAGAGTAGAGGACAGAAAAAAAAAGAGAGAGTTGAGCTGACCGACTGGACTCCTACATGTGATGAGAAGTTGCTCATTTGGGTTTTGGCTACTGCTACAAATTCTATTTTCTCTGTGGTTACATCGTGTGCATTTTACCCTTCACATGGAACTCCTTTTGTTAATAAAATATCTTACACGACTTAATCACTTATTCATCTCTGTTACAAATCTGACATTCTTTAATGCATAACAACTGAGTGTTTCCTAGACTGATATAAGCTGCAGAAGAGTTGACACATCATTACTTACAACAGCACTTACTGTTATTTGGGTCAAATAAAATATAAAGCATTTGATGGACAAGTAACCAACTTCAGATACACTACAGAAACCATATCTGTGTACACACTGTAGCCTTGATGAGATGTACATTTACTACTAGTTTGAACATTATATGAATTATAATCATTCTAATGGTTCCTAGTTGTTGTTATCATTCCTCCTGTTTGTAAAGCCATCCCCTTTGTCACTTCATGTACTGCACCATTTTATGTTGTTTTTACATTAAGTTAGGTACTTGCACTTTTACTTTGTGGGACCTCTGATTATATTATAATTATTTATTATACAAAATCTCCCAGTAGATCAGAAGGGAACTGCCTAGTTTGGTCAGTGTGTTCTTACCGCCCCCTAGTGTCGTAGCCACTACAGTGCGGGACTGCTGGCTGGCCCCCAGAGGAGAGTAGGCCTTCAGGTAGAGGGAGTAGGTGGTGGCTGGTTCCAGGTTGGTCACATCATGCTGAAAGGTGCCTTTACTGATGGCTTCCTGCAGCTCCAGAGTGTCAGGCTCTGAATCACACACAGTTGTTTAGATTTTAGTTAGTTAGTGCAAATAAACAATTTTTCATTTGAAGTAAAGACCTTTCCACAGTACACCCTGGCTGTGTGTCTTAATGCTCACCTCCCATCTTGCGGATGTGCAGGACGTATCCAATGATGCTGTCAGTGATGTCAGCAGGTGGCTGGCTCCATGTGATCTGCAGGGCGTTGGTGGACAGGGCGTTGGCTGCAAGTCCCTCGGGGGTGGCAGGCAAATCTTTAGGATGGGCCACAGCCAGACGGGCACTGGCCTGGTTGGTGCCGGCACTGTTCTCTGCAATGCACTGGTATATGGCCTCATCCTCTGAGCTGATGCGGGTCAGAGCCAGAGTGCTGCACAACAACAACAACAACAACAGCTGCATCAGTTCTCTGCTTCCACAGACCACAATAGCTGGTCACACACACATTACATGACATCTGACTCTTCAACCATTTGACTGTTCATTTCTTCTTTCTTTTAAAAGAAGCACTTGTTACACCCTCGTTTTCTCATACATTTACATTTAGTAATTTAGCAGAAGCTTTTATCCAAAGCGACTTACAAGTAGGGAACAATGGTAGGCAGGGTAAGCGTGAGGAGGTGTTGCCTAAGAGAGTGATGTTACCACTACACTAACCAGCTGCATGCTCTGACACCTCGATCATGGCGACATTCAGCTTTTTCATAAGTCTTGTTTTCTTTCACTTTATATATATTTAAACATCAGTAAGAAGCAGAGATGACTTTTCACAACTGATGCCTGCAACAAAATGGCACTGTAACTCATAGGGCGCATGATGAAGTTTCATCCAGATTTGTGAGTATGTGAAAAAGCTGAATGTTGCCATGATCGAGGTGTCAGAGCACGCAGTTCATCATAGCTTGCTGCATATGGAACCATGTAGCTGCAGACTGTTCAGACCGCCCAATGCTGACACCTGTCTACCACATAGTGTGGCTCATCAGTAGATGCACTATAACCCAACATAAATGAAAGCCATGCTTTTGTATTTTAATCTATTAAATCTATTTTTATTACCTTTATTTTTTCAGTGATTACTATAATTGTTACCCATTTTAAAAAACAAACAAACAGAATCCTTTAACAACACAGAAAACCTATGTCAAGATAATATTTCAGCATACATAAACTGGCTGCATGTTGCAAGCTAAAATATAATGAAGCTTTCTCGTGTGATTTGCTGTCTGCACTCAATGTACACTCACTAGAAACACATTTAATGCAAAAAGTAGGAGAAACTGAAAAGTCCTCTGGAAGGTGTTACACTAGTGCACTGACACTAGTACAAAACAGACATATATTACATTATTATATGTAAATGACCCTTATTATTAATTCATTAGTGACAAACTAATGACTGTTAGCTTGTGACGGCTTGTAAGACCAATTCATTTATAAAAAACTACAAGAAATTAGAATAAGACAAGACAAACATGTTAATGAAATGGCACTATTTAGCGTTCCATTAGATGGATTTCAGCTATGACATTAAGAGAATATGCTCCTGACTCTCAGTGCAGTGCTGCCAGCATATGTTATAAATTTTAAATGCAGGGCTGGCAAATGATGTGTTTGCTGTGTTCTCACAGGTCATTTGCACAGACAGGGCTTTTCAAGCCAAAGCACTTACAATCAGATAAACCTCTCACATGCATCTGTGTCCCTCTCTATTTATTTGGTGCTTGTTTTTGTTTTTAAGTATATCAAGTGAAAAAATGAATGCACTGACATCAAAGAACATCAGTGTGATCCTCAAACCTGTTGTTGTTGGTCAGCTTGACGTTGTGTCCAGGTATCAGGACCTTGCCATTTTTCAGCCAGATGAGGTGAGGCTCAGGGACGCCCTGGGCCACACAGGTGAACACAGCACTGCCTCCTGCTGGTTTGGACACAGACTGTGGCCACTGCAGGAACTCAGGAGGAGCTGGAAAAGAGCAGGAAGGGAGAAGGGGCAAGATACAGACAACAGCAACAGTTACAATTCAAAAGTAAAGTACATAACAAAGTCATGTTCCACATACTGTAAGTATTTAATCATTTCACAGAGGCCTGGAGGAAACGTCAGCAAACAAAACTATACTGCACTTTACCATAAGTACCAAGGTATTTTAAAATATATACTCTACTATACTGTACTGTATATTCTTGGAAACCAGCTCTAGAGCTGCAGACCATCAGTCTTGTTTGTCATATACTGCAGAAAGAACTCTCATTTAGAAACAATGAATATCTGAAATCTGAAGACAGCACTCAGGTCCCTTTTCAACACAAACACTCTAGCCAACCTCAGCTCGAACTTCAGCTCAGACACATGCACATGCAGGGTTGGCACAACAGATATGCGTATGTATAAACACTGGCGTATCGGCTTTTTAAGCCGTAAAGCCTGTCCCTACTTCAGCCCACGCTCAGAATCTCATTGATCCATTGACCTCAACATTCATTGTGACCTCACACCCCCAAACCAGCCACCTCAGAGCTGAGGGTGTCACCAAGATGACCATTTCAATAAGGGCAGACTCATCATCAGAACACTTTAAATAAAACCAAACGGCAATATAGGGCTGCCTGCAGGTGTACACGGTTGTTTTATTTCATCATCACAGGGATACCTTAACACATGGATCGGTAAAGTAAACCTAACCTTAATCCTAACTGATGCAGTGAGCAGCTTCTCATCAATAATGTGTGCTGCAGTCAAAGTTAAAGTTGGTCCACCAAAACCTTAGAGTGTGACTTTTTTTTGAACGGGCAGTGTATCTGGTTTGGGGCTTGTTCCATTTTATGTATTCAATCTGCTTGTTTATCACTAGAAAAACCAACTAAACCACAGTTACGTTCTATCAGTGAGAACTGCATTGTAAAATCATAAAAGAGAGAGCGTTGCTATGGTAATGCATGATACATGTGATTTATAACAGTGAAATGTGCAAACAAGCCAATATGACTTTTAATAAAAACATTTTAAAAAAGGTTTCCTTTACTGACACTGTTAGGAGACGCATCTGCTTAGACTCTTTCACTCTCTCCCTTTGTGTGTGCTTGTGTGATCGGGCCAGGGGTCCTTATATCTCAGGGGAGATAGCTGTCCACCCCTACATCTGTTCAGCTGTTCCACCACCATGATGTGTCAGGCATCCTCAGCTGATCGAACCATACTCTGTATTGATCAGTGATTCTGTTGACCTTGAGTTTCACCTGAACTCATATGTCTTATTGCCTTTAGTTTCTTTTGTTTGCTGCCTGTCTGAGGGGTGGGGGTTCACATAACCAGCAACTGATCACTAATGAGTCTAACTACATTTGCACACAAGCTCAGAAAAAACAACACTTAGCTGGGACTAATAAGTCCTGTAGCCAAGGACAAAAATCCCACATGCAAAATGTTACTGAAGTAGTACAAGTAAAAAAGTATGAGCATTAGACATATTCGAATCAAATAAAGTACTTTGAGGGAAAACTACTTTCTAAATATTAGTACACTTAAAACTGCCTTTTGTAGAAAACTGGTTTGGTGCCTAAACATCAACTATCAATTAGACCCTGCAGTAAGGGACATTATGTGTACATCATCTATGTGTTTGTCTGCACAATTGGAAAAGAAGTGACCTATTTGGTGATATTTTACCTCCTCAGTGTGGGAAAGATTTGGGGGCTGACATTTGTATAAAATGTGAAAAGTGAAATGAAGGCCTCTGTGGAATCTGCATGATAAAAGATCTGCAGCTCATCTCATCCGTGGACAAACGTGGACAAAACTGGAAGGACGGAGGAGCATTGGGCCTATTGTATGCACCATTCTCCAAAATGGCTGGCCATCCTTTGTGTCTCTCTCCACATGGTGACACCATGGATGCCATCCATCTTCCAGCCCCAATTAAGCCTGAGACCACACCTCCTTTGCCCTTCTTGTCCAGAGTCCACCACCTCCTGTTATACCAGAGACCACCTCCTCCTTCCTCCACTCTCATCCAACTATTAACAGATATATGTCCCTGCAATACTCCTGTCGAGGTCAGGGGTCGGAGGTCAGAGGTTGCAGGTCATTCTTTACTCCCCCTTTCCTTCCCCTTGCACCCTGCATTGACTGTGTAGACACTCTACACTAGTTGTATCCCTGTGTCTCTTTGTCCCTTCATTATGACCATGACTATGGAGACACACTGAAAGTTCAGATGTCTGCAAATCTTCTCACTATGAACACAGACAGCAGACAATCTCACTCAAACCCTGTGAACTTGACATAAGCAGGATGAGGAAAACTTTCAACTTCACTGTTCATCTTCTCTTCACATCACATGTAACCCTAAAGCTGCAGCACATTTATAATGTATTGGAAAAGTTGGCTGTTACAGAACAGTGTTCTCATTGCCCAAGTGTAAGAATGTTTTAAAAGTCTCAAACACACTGTGGCAACTTTAAGCACTGAACTTCACAGTTTACAGCAGTCAACACAGACCTTCACTGTTTCCTCACTGCAATTGGTCCACACATAATTTTTCATTAGTTTCCCTAAACATTCAAAATCATGATTTCACAAGACCAAAACAGCACATTTCTGATCCCAATTTGTGGCCATACTGCATCAGCATCACAATAATATTCTAAGGCAGAATGTTTTTTTCCCCATATAGCCTTTCAGACAGTATAACATACAATATCACATCACATGAGGTGACACAGATAATATGCAATATAAACAGAATGTGATCCAAGTCAGTACAGGAATCAGTAAAGATTCATTTCATCTTATTATAACTAACTTAACTTATAGAGGCTCCTATTCTCAGTTTTGATATTGCTCCACTGCATAATATAAACATTTAAACACATTGTGGCCGAAACATAAACCTTTGTTGTTCCTTTGCAATCTCAAAAAGACACCAAACTGATCAATAAACTAATGAATATATTAGAGATCAACTGTTTTCCCCCAACCTACACCAGAGGCACTGCCAATCAGGTGTGGGAAAGTGACAGAAGGACGTATTGATTGATCCGGTCAAAGAGTCAGAAAAAACATGAACGGAGGATTGGAGGGATAAAAGCTATCGCTGAATTATATGAATATAGATTAATGTCAGTGAGATGACAAGAAATCTAATAAAAGCATTTTCAGTTCTTTTGCGTTAGATTACAAATGTTGTGGATTGGCATAAATATATAGTATAGATAATAAATCTAGAAGATAAACGATGCACTATTGTGTCCACTTGTTGTAAATGTACATTATGTAATTTTATTACAGCACCCTAATCCTAAAATATCCTCTCAGCTATTGCATCAATTAATTATTATAAATCTTGTAAACTGAACAACATATTGGCAGAATTTTAGCATAGCAGTTGCAGTAGCTGGTAATCTTCACAACTTTGTACAGTATATTACTTAAAACAGAATAGTTTAATCTTCAGCACACTGAATGTCATATTTTATAAGTTGATTTGAGTAAAATCTTTGTCCTTGAAGTAACTAAGAACTATATCTGTCAATAAATGTAATGGAGTAAAATGCATGTCTCATAAAATATTTCAAAGCTATGTAACGCATTGTAGTGACTACATGCAGTTTTATGGATGGAAAGAACATTTACTTAGTAAATATAATATTTAGCAAATAATATACTGTTAAAATAAACAGTGTACTTCGTCCTCTGCTGCACAGTAGTAGAGCTAGTGGTTTCTTTAATGCTTAGCATCTTATGTTTTTATGTCATGTCTTTCATTAGTATACCTCATTAGAGAAACCACACTTTACTTCATTAAAACTGAACAATTAACGCTATTAACAATACCTGAGCTGGCCTGGCTGGGGCGACAATTAAAACACAGCTAATGACAGTGAGAGATATATAAATGTATGGACATCTGTGGGGTGATGAATGAGCCTGCGTCCTAGAGCGCCTTCCACCCACCATCATCCCACCCACAAATGGTGTCACCAAACACCATACAGCTGGCTCCAGCTCCCAGCTTGCACCCTCCACTACGCAGCCTGGGGCAAAGGTGAGAAGAAAGGGCGGAGCTTTGTTATTGTCCCTTTCCTTTCCTTGCTAGAGCAGATGTATCTGTGGTGTGAACAGGATACTACAGAATAAAATCACAATTCTGAACGGTGGTTCAATTCTCGGCTCCTTCTGTCACATGCCAAAGTGTCCTTGGGCAAGATACCGAACCTCAAGTTGACCCCGGTCAGGAGAACTGCAGGCAGCTCTGCCATTGGTGTGTGAGTGTGTGAGAATGGGTGAATGAGAAGCAGTGTAAATAGCTAAGTCAAGCAAGCTAATCAGTAAATCACAGTCAAATCTAGTACTGAAAAAAAAACAACAATATTTATTTGCCTCACTATTAATAAAGTGAATAAGAATTTGTCCAGCAGAAATTGTATTTATGTCTGCATATGTACAGAGGATACTGGGTTCATAACCACCTCAGTTGGAAATGCTGGTTATGACCCAGTCTCTACTGTACACTAGAGAGTGGTATGTATACCAATCAGATTGATGCGAAGAAGTGTTCAATACTAACTAGGCACTAACTGTGTCTACTTCCTGTACTCACCTTGTACCACAAGTCGTCCTAGTGCCGTACGCCTCATTCTGGTGCCCGGCCTATTGGCAGCACATACATACACACCAGAGTGCTGCAAGGAAACATCTGAGATCATCAGATTTCCTGTCCCCAGAACCTGGATACCTTCCACCCCAATGGAGCGTCCATCTGACCAATACACAGAGACAGTTTGTGAAGTCAAACTTAAATTAAAACACACTGCAATGGTATTAAATAACCTTTTTACAATCTTATAAAATTTGAAATAATCTCCAACTGGTACCAAGCCTGCTCCAGGAAACAATGGGCCTTGGGTTCCCCGTGGCAATGCACTCCAAAATGGCTGTCTGATGGACAGTAATGGTCAGGTTCTGGGGTCCAGACAAGATGACTGGCTCCTTGTAGGTTCTGGGAGCTGCACCTGTGAGGATGAAAAACATATACAGTAGACTATATGGATATACAATTGAGATGACAAAATAGCCTGACAATGGTGGCAGATGGTGCTGATCACATCAGTGACTTGTACAACACGCATAGTTTAGATTCATGCCGGTGTCCAGGCCTTATTTTACAGGAAACAAGCTAGTGTCAGTTTTAGTGTTTCAGTTTTAGCGATTAATTTAAATCTTTGAAAGGATTATTCTCAGTATTTACTTCATCATTGACAAGAGAGCTGTACAGTAAATATCTGAACCAAGCTATTTTCCTTTTTGAAGTTATAAGCCTGCATTTTAAGATAAAACCACACGCTGTTTAAGGAGTACGACTCGCACTGTGATGGCAAAAATGACTGCAGTCATTCAATTCAACCACATTTAATATGTCTTCACAGTTATCATGCACAGGTTTGAGTAATGTAGCCAGAGCCAGATGCAACAGAAGCAATAACCCTTTTCAATATGTTTTCACCCACCTGTGATATTGAGCACAGCTTCATGACTATAGCGAGTGTTGGCTGGGTTAGTGGCAACGCATCGATAAATCCCAGCATCTGTCCGCCTCGCACCTGTCACCTGGAGAATACCCATTGGTAGGAGAGTGTACCTAGACAGGGATGGGATTGTTATGTCCATTACGAGCAAATGTTCACTGTGATGTGCAAATACTCGCCATTGGATTTTCATGATATGTCAGAATTGTTTTATGGACGTATCAACGCTTTCAAATCTGAAACCTGTAGTGTAGTGTAGTGAAATGCAGTGTGTGTGTGTGTGTGCCGTTACCTGTTGTCGGTGGTGTTGAGTGGTACTCTGTCTCTCTCCCAGGTAATGTTGGCCTCAGGAATTCCACTGATCTGACACTGGAAACGAGCAACACCTCCCTCATTCACAGACATGGACACTGGGTGTGTGTGGAACTTCGGAAGAGCTGAGGAGAAAACCATAAAAAAACTTGGATTGGAAAAGGCTTGTACTAGACATGGACATTGTGCATGGATGGGACACAAAGATCAGTTACTTATCTACTTAACTTGACCCTAGCATTATAGTGATACCATTAGGGTAATCTCAGATTGGGCTTGATTCCAGATTTATATGTGGAAATGTGTCTCTTGTGAGTCCTTTAATTTTATGGAAATGAAAAGCACATCATTGGAATATATATTGGGATTGGCATAGATTGCCAAGCTGTTTTCCAAAATAGAAAGAAAACAGATCCGTATCTAATCCACTGCTCATTAAGCAATCTGTGCTATTTCTTCTTTCTACCAAGTTTGCCCCAGGAGGCTCAGTAAGTTACAGGATTAAGTTATCCCCAGCTGTGGTCACCTCCAGTAGGGGTACCCTTCCTCTGCCTTGTACCTTGTACTCTAGTAACTCACTTTGGATAAAAGTGTCTGCCAAATGACTAAATGTAAATGTAATGTAATGTTCTTGTGTCTTACACGTGTGTTCAGCATGTACAGTGATGGCCACACAGTAATGTAATTCAGGAGTTTTTCCATGATCAGAGAGTATGTTATAGTGAAGTGTTTGGATCTGGATCTGCCTGTTCCACTTCTGTTGCAAGGTGTTCCCCCACATAAAGCATAATTTAAAAAATACTGTGGGGTGTTTTGGCAGAGAAAAGGCAACAAGACTTGACTATGATTCTTATTTGTACTATCTGTGCAGGTTTAGTTATTTTGAAATGCATAGAAGTGCAGAAATGGAGTGTTTGGCCTTTACATCTGAATTTCAGGAGGCTTGTGTTTTGGGGGACTCATAACCTCATTATTTCTAAAAATGAATGGGAACCAAATACTTGGGTAGAACTATGGACAAAAAATGCATTACAACTGAGATTTTGTTCATGTGATTATGAGTTCAGGATGACCTGATGTAACTGACAACATGTGGCAATATCAAAATTGATCTCTCATTTACTTCATTACTGTATTGTCAAATACTTACATGCCAGCTGCACTCTGGCTTTGCGGCTGACCAGCATGCCATATCGATTTTGGGCAGCACATTCGTATTCGCCTGTATCTGCATCGCTCCCCTCTTTGCGTTTCTGGAAGCTCTGGATGAATAATGTTCCATTTACCAGTACCTGAATCCGTGGACTGGTGGGTAAAGGCACCCCATTTTTGCGCCACGTGACCATGATCGGTTCCTCACCCTGCACCTGACAGTCCAGCATAAGCGGGTGATCCCTAACCGCAATCACATCACTGGGCTCCTGCAGGAACGCGAGTTCAGAGGCCAGGCAGCCACCTGCAGACAGCAGAAGGAGAAAGAGCAGTTATCAGACAGAGAAAGACTGTATGGTTCCTCAGCTGCTGTTTGAAAAACCATTTTGGTCAAAATATTAAGAATGGGTTTGTGTTTGCGTTCTTTGACTTTAAAGCTTTGCTTGACCTCAGACTGAACTCAGTGTGAATTGTAAAAATGGCCAGATTAAGTTGTTAGACAGAAAAATAGTTCTGTTCCTGAAGAAAACCTGAGGTCAAGCTAAAATTTGATTGTCCAGAGACCTGTGCTAATACCAAGTTGGCATCTGAATTCACACACACGCCAAAGTGTTTTTGGGCAAGATACTGAACCACAAGTTGCCTCCGGTGAGTCAGGTCAGCTGCATAGCAGCTCTGCCATCGGTGTGTGCTTGTGTGGGCGAATGGATAAATGAGATGCAGTGTAAAGTGCTTTGAGTACCAGTTAGGTAGAAAAGTGCTATATAAGTGCAGAACATTTACCATTTTACCTATTTTTCATCTGAAACCAGTAAACATCCCTTGATTCCAGGGACAATAGCACAGGGAGGCATCTCTGTCAAACTACCACAAACAACTCACTCGGCAGCAGAAAAAGCATCACAACCTTATTTGAGTGATGATGAATTTGGTTTTGCAGCCTATATTGCATTGTATTGCTGAAAATTATCCACAATGGAGGCTGAATGCCAGCGAGCCATCCAGCCAAGAAGGGGAACAACAATACCCAAACTGGGGAAGAAAACACTGGTGAGGGTTGCTAGGGTCAAGTTTAGAGACCTACCATTGAAGCACGGGCCATTTGTGACAATAGTGTTGTGACTATGCTTATTTGCACCCAACCCCCAGTAACCTCTGTAAAAACTCCTGTCAGCCACCATGCACCCAAGGGCACCATCTGCCCCTTCTTATGCATCCCTTCCACCCCTCCCATTTCTTCCCGTCCTTTCAAGGCCACCTCTGAGGTGACTTTCCCATGCTACGAGATCTCTCTTCCTCACCCATGTCCCCTCTTCTCCATGACCTTGGTGACACTCCCAGGCTTCCCCATTTTCCTTCAGTCCTTTTTGATGTTAATGTCCTCATATGAAAAGAGACTTCAACCCTTGAATTAGTTACTTTCCTTCCCAGCTGTGAAGCAGTAGCAATCGCACTTGCACTTGAACCTACACAATGCCTTATCGTCTGTGTCACCATGGAGTCTCGCATCTGTTCAGCCAAATGTACCCTTTCCCTCACCTCTGCCATGAGCTGTACAACATTTATTGTTGTCCAGCCACCATCAAGCATACATCCCACAACTGAACTTGGCTTTGAATTGGCTTCAGCATCTTATGTGTTTCTGTTCCCAGTGGGTCAATTCAACACTCATGACCAGCTGATGCTATCTGCCATCACTCTCAGTAAAATTCATTTCTCTTTTTTTTTTATTGAAAATAAAAAGCAAACATATTTTATTGCTTTCTCTCAGTGGCAATTGGCTATGCAGATACCAGGGTTACAAGGGAAATATACTAAACAGTGTCAAAGGCTGCCAACACATCTTTATATGATATATGTTTATATATCTATGATCCACAGTTACAGAGGCACTGATTACACGTTACTATTGTTTTTTAAAATATACGTTTTTAAAGTAGTAAGCCCCACACATGCAGTAAATTCACTGCACAGGGTGGCTGGAGAAATAGACATCTCTAAACAAAAAAACTATCTCCATGGACAGAGACCTCTTAAATTCCACTAGAGTTGAGTGATTAAAAAAGTATCTTTAAAATTTGTTTTTGGGTCCTCACCTGGTGTTACCTACAGTAAATGGCGTGGAGTAAGGTATGACAGAATTGCACATGCGCACATGCATTAAAGTCACTTGGATATGTTAATTGATAAAATTGCTTTGAGGCCAACAAATTAAACCTGACCACTTACAGAACACAGCCATGCAGCTTAACCACAGAACTCTAAGAACAGCTTTACTGATGAGTCATATCAGGAAATGAGCATCTGCTTTCTCTCTAATATCACATCTCCCACTCAGCAGATGCAGTCTGCAGAGAGGATTGTGGGTCTCATGGTCAGCTGTGTCTGGACAGGCTGATACAGTTCCTCAACCCCCATGAGCCTACCATCCCTTAGGCCTGGTAATGAAATTCAGGGCTCCCAAGGGGGTAAGAGGGGTTTGCTTTGCATTCTGTGACCATGGTTATCGAACACATGGTGTTACAAGCTGTGAAGCCTGTGAGGCCAGTGTTGATCGGTGCTGATGCAGGTGAACATATGATACACACGGTTATATCATAGCAGGAAAAGTAGTATTTATAAAATACTATACAACTTGATGATCAACACAAAGTCTATAGCTGTTAAAGGACTGACAACGATGGTATGATATGATAATACAAAATACAGTGTTTATCGATCCCTGGTGTGAAAGCTACCCAGCAGTATTTCAAATAATTTATATGATATTTTTTCTAATTTTAGACATCCTATAAGGTGTTAAAATATGACGAATGGCATGAACTGCAACATTAAAGCAATTATGACATTAATGTATCTGTAATTATAATCCAATAATACCATATTCACTGATGTGTATAAGGAGTACTATTACTTTCAGTACTTTAAATATTTTTGGAGCTAATACTTTTGTGCTTTTCATTAAGTAACATTTTGAATGCAGGACGAGAGAACTTTAGGCAATGTTACTGCATGTAACTGAAAGTAAGTGGGTAGGCAGGTAATGAAACATCCAGTGTAGCAGGGAGTTTGTTCATATTTTTTAATAGTCATACTAATTTCTTTGTGTCCAGACAATATAATAACAAATTTTACTCATCTATTAAAAATCAGGTCAGTACTGCTGCAATGTTTGCTTGAAGCAAAAATCCAAAAACTTGTCAAGAGGAGCTACTGGAGCTACTAGTTTGTTATCAATTCAATAGGGAAACCAAAAAACTCTAATGCAGTCCTGCAATTACTTCAGAATTTAAGTTTATCATGCAACTTTTTGGTCAGAGATAGCAGTAGCATTCTTTGGTTATGTTTAGGGCAATATAGGAATGTGTTTTAGTACAGGACACTATACAGTACTTTTAAACGTTTGGGGTCACTCCTTTTCTTTATTATGCTTTTGGATCAATAAACTTATTAGAAACACAACATGGAATTGGAATAAAGTGCTAATGTTTGCTAATGATGTGCCTCTGTACATCTAGGTAGATATTCCATTAAAATAGTCACGTCAAAATCTGATTTTCTTTTGGAATTAAGGTGGTTTCTTAAGCGATTGTGAACAGAAATGTAATAGTACAGCTTCAACAAAAACTGATTAGGCTTGTCATCATAGGAGGTTAGTACTATACATAGAGCCTACTGATTTCATTGAAGAGCTAAAGTTGCATTAGCTGTAGAGCTATAACGGTTTTTAAGCCAAACCTGAGAAACTGACATAAGCATAGTCTCTGAATCAAGTTAGATGACAGTGTCAACACTAAAGGATGCTAAACAACAACCTTTAAGGCATTTGCACACTGGCTCCATTAAACATACTTGTACCAGGCAGGTTTCAAATGAGCTGAACCTGCATGGGGTGTGATTAAGTGCATAACATTAGCAACTGGAGTGTTTTCAACACACGGGGTAGAACTATAATGAGATTTTTTGAAAGGAGGGGGTTGTCCAGCAACCCCCCACTCTAGCACCCTGTGCTTGTAACCCTGAACCCCTCAGGGGTCATGGGAGAGTCAGAGGTGAGGGGGATGGATGCGTAGATGAGGATGGGGAGGCAGCTTGTGTCCAGCCTGAGCTCTCTCCCAGACTTCCACTGCTATTGTTTAACGGGACCACTGCCCCTGAACTTCACTGATTTCTGTCCACCCCCCCCCAAAAAATAGGGCCAGAGACAGAGAAGGGGGGGTCCTGATCACCATATACAAATCCTTTCATCATTGTCTTTTCCTTTAACCTCTCTCTTCTCCATCTGTGTTTAAAAGGCAGTTTTAGCGGGCTGCATGGATTTGAGCTGTGCATAACAACTGGAATAAAATTGAGAAACATTTCTGGTTAACTATGCAGTTTAAACAATGAATGTGCAGTTGAAGGTCTGGGCAGGCATTAAAACCATTACCTCAGGGCTTCCTCTTTTGTTCACCTAATGGGAGTAAAACTTCCATAGCTTAGACATGGTGAGTTAAGTCAAATGCCAAGTTCAATGTCTCAACACTGTTTTGAGTGTTTCCCATGAAATGCAATGAGATAAAAACATGCTTCTGTCTAAAAAGTGACAGGCAGAGTTTTAAGATCATCTCATGCAAGAAAAACCTCAACAAGTGAACAAAGCTTGTGTCTTCCAACATCAAGACTTAAAGTTTGCTGGACTTTAGTTTCAAGGCCTTTGCGACTCAGGATTAAAATACTAAGGTACTAAGGAGCATTTATTAAGCATTGTTGCTTATTTTTCCTATGAGCTGTTCACAGGCAATTATAAATAAAGATGATCAGCTCAGAATGGTCAAATAAAGGCAAATCGGAACTTGAAATGGCACAAGACATGAAAGAGTTTGATCAGCTGTGCGACTAAACTGTGAGGGAAGAGTTTGTGTAGAAGGGACGACTGCAACAGGTAATGAACCTAAACTTACTGAAGTGTCAGGGGTGGCTGGAATTGCCAGCCACCCAGCAACACACTATTTTTTCAATAGTGTGTTGCCTTTGTCTGAAAATACTGATTTAAAAAAATCTGAAATAAAGAACAGGTTCCGCAGCCATGTGGATCAATAAGCAATTATGATAATGTGATAGACAGGAGGCCTCTTTGTTTCAGTTCACAGAGTGGGTGTAACAACCTATGTTAGGGAATTAGAATTAAAGCACACAAAACACAAAGCTCATAAGGTGATGAAGTGAGCAGCCAGGTGATCCTCTAAATCTGACAGGTGAGAGTGGCATCAATGTGCAAGATCAGTGCTACAACCGCTACGAAAACAAGGTCTGCATGCTCTACTTATGCCTTCTCTTAATCCTGGCTACTGTAAAATGTGGGAGACAAAATCAGTGGTCCTGGATCTACACAAATGTATTCACGAGTCTGTCTGAAGCTGATATGAGATTTCAGCAGTTAAGTGAAACACATCAAGTATCCTCCAGCGTAAGTCTTTTTGTGAACGAGTTAGGGATCACAGCATGAAAAGAGTTTCACAGCTGCACCTGACTATAGAGAAATGTGACGTTGTCTTTTAATATGCCAACTGAGTGACTGGAGCCAAAATCATATTTATGGACATTTGTAAAACTTTCAAAAGCTGACTATGAATCTGAATATCATGCTCTTCATCAGCAGCAGCAACATGTTCTACACTCTGAGCTACCTCTTACAACCACAGCGATTCCTTCTGAGCAATCAGAAGATCAGCTCATAATGGAGCAGAGGGATGTAATATAGACATCTGCTCCCCAAACTAGAATCATGGGAAGCACTGTGAAGTTGTCCTGTAAATAGCAGTGAAGATATACCTTCAATTCTATATATTAACAAAACATGATAATATAATATATTAAATAAACTTTCATCACAGTTCATAAAGCAATGTGTGCTTGTTGATCCTTCTTATAGTCTAATGCCGGATCAGGGCCCTCTACACCAGTCTCATAATTGTAATTTTACATGGTTTAAATGTTGTTAGTATTAGCCTAAAGTCTCCATAGATTGAGATGTTCGTCTACTTTCTGTCACACTGCAGGAAACACTAGTCGCCACAGGCCTTTTGAGTCCCTGCTGCAGATTAAACCAGGGGATGTTTCTGTTGACCTACTCCATCGTGGAGCCTGAATGTGGAGCCCTGATGGGTGGGTGGTTGTCGGGGACACGGTCATGGGCAGCTGTCGGGGGGATTACCCTATACCCACATATCTTTAATAAGGTCTCAATCTGAGCACAGACTGGGGGCAGTGTTATGGAGATGAGGGTGTGAGGGTCAGGTCACCCAAGACCAAGGGGTTGGGGAGGGGACCTATTGTGTCCATGGTATCCCCCTCCACAAACTGCTTCGTTGACAAGGACAACCCGGACCCCTACCCCCTCCTAAAGTTCAGAGGTCACTGACTCTAACCTCTTACTAGGGTCTGTGTGGAGCTAAACACAGAGCCTCCTACAACGTCTGAGCTGCTCCCCCTTCTCAAGCACAGCTGGTCTGTTGTCTCTCTTGTTGCCACTTACAACATCCTATGTGATGGTCATGCAAAAAACACTGGAAAAGTCACATAACATCAATCCTTAACAGAGAATTTCTTCTCAGGAAGCTCACAAAATGTGGCTGAAAGCTGGGTTAAGACCTAGTGGATGTGAAGCAGCATCACCACAGCTCTTGTTAGGGTTCATGCTGTGTTCCATATATCTGGTCATTTACTAAAAAGGGCACTTGCATTTGAATACTGTGATTTGAATAGTGTGCATATTTGTGCAGAACGTCAGGAAAAGATAAAATTAAGACAGAACTGGTTTTACATAGTGACAGGTCCTAGGTGGAAGAACTGAATCTTCAACAAGGAAACAGTTGAGATAAATAACATGGATTTCAGCATATTAACTGAATGATTAACAAAGATTTGAGTTCCAGTTTTCTGTCAAAGCATCAGCAGAGCAATAAGCTCTGCAGCAGCATCCTCTGCCCTATGGACTGTTTCACTTTCCAGCAGCTGAAACTGAGATACAGAACTGAATTTAAAAGACTAAAATAAGTCTATACTTACTTAGACAGAAGACAGCTGCCAGGCAGGTGAGAAAGATTCTTGGTTTCATTTTGGTTTTCTTCACTCCAGCCTCCTTGATGTCAAAGCTTCTTATCCTCAGATCACTCGAAAAATAAACAGATGAAAAAAAAGTAATCCAAATGGAACAGTGCTTTATTCTGTTGCCCTCTTACTATGTTTCTTCTTTGGTGATAAAGCTAAATGTTGTTTTCCTTTTTCTTAAATCATTGCTATTCTTTAGATTTCCTGGTCCAGAGTTTGGCCCAAGGAAGGCTGCTGGTCATGTCCAAAGCTAATCTGAGAATAGAGTGAGGAAGACACCTCAGCATGGCCAGAGCTCATTAGTTATTCAGCTTCATTGTTATCAGTGAATGGACACTGATTTAGTGGCTTTCACTGGCCACTGGCAGGTTGGTTTCCTATGAGCCAATCGCAGATCCGAGGTGAGGAGGGTGGTCACTCAGCCTAAGAGGTGTGATTGATATTCATTTAAACAGAGGACTGTTGGTTGGCCGCTCTGCGCCACCCCTCCCCACTGCCTGGTGAGTCAGCTGGGGCCTGAGCTGGACACATGGCTCCCAGCCAGGCTGAAGATGCACACTTTGACCCTGAGGATCTTAATAAAATAATAATAAAATAAAATAAATAAAAATAAATATGTCATTTTAAGTAGCTGTTATCAGGACTTGTTAGAGCAGCCCAGCCCAGGTGGGTGTCTAAACATATCTTAAAAACACTGTAAAAACTTACCTGTATTTGGTTGACTTCAGACATGAAGTACAGTACTCTCATCAGGTAAAGACCGGGTTTGTTCATATTGTTTTGCAGTACACTTTTTAATCCATGTCCTTTAATTTTACACAGCACATTCCGGCCTTTGGAATAAACTCTGGGAGTTCAGTTCAACTACATTTGACTGTAGATAACCATCGCATAAACTCTATAGCAGAGTTACAGTAACTCTTTTCTGGTAGTATTTTTTCAACTCCTTTTGTAGGAGTTAAAACTAAACTCTTGTGGAGTTACAATTCTACTGCCACACAGTAGACAGTAACTCCTAACTAGTGTTTACTTTATTAATAAATGGTTAAATTGTTACCAAACAAAGGAAACATCCAAAATAGTTAAAAACATTCACCTTTTAAACTGCTTTAGCTGCTATAATGGCAGGTACACAGCTGGAAAAATGTTTGGTCAGATAGCCCTGGCATTCAAAAATAAAATACAGAATTGATGCATAATGTCAGTGCCACATCACACTGCATTAGCCTGTAGCCTTGTTTGCTGTACAGAGTCTGAGAAAATGACCACACAATACTTTAATGCGGTGTTGACATTAGGAAGACTGGTCTGGGTGTGCTTTAAAATCTGTATGTCTGTAAGAACAGGTGGGAATTCCACTGAGTCCTTTAAGCCAATAATGTTGGCAAATTAAATAATAAAACTCTCTGACACATTCAGGATAAATTCCATCAACTAGTTTCTGAACAAAAGTAGAGCTAAGGATGGAGTGCAGAGAAAACACATCAACATTCTGACTGCTTAACCTGGTTACCACTTGTTCAACAGCCTTCCTCTCAACTCTTAGACTTTTAGACTTTCTTCTGTTGTGCCTTCATTAATATAAAAAAACATTCACATCACCTGCCTGACAGTACAGGCAGGACAGAGCATCTTCATATTTTACACCAAAAACAAAGTGACACTTAAATAGCTCATTCCAATCAATGATGTGTACGACTGATATGGAAAAAGCTTTCGATCCAAGACTATCAATTTGTTTAAATACACTCAAGAAACCAGGTTACTTAGAGAAACCAGGCTTCTTAGGTAAGTTTTTTTATTTATTAATTTTTTTTTATATGATTGTTGGGGAGGTGACAGACAGTACTGCGACAGAGATATAATCAGTCACAGCACAAACTGTCTTAATTAAAGAAATGCACAGGGAAAAGTGACTTATTTAGACATGTACAAAGAACTTTTGGTTGGGTTCGCTTTTAGTTAGAATTTGCACAGACCTGATTTAGAAATGAGGTTTTATGCTTGGTGTAATGACCTCTCCTTTCATCCAGCTCCTCTCAGCTAACAGTAGTAGAATAGTGTGTGTCGGAAGCCTTTGCTGTGCTCCTTGAACGTCTGAGCACGTTTACAGATGTGCTTGCCTCAGAGACACAAGTAACACTGTCAACTATCAGCCTGTTTTGGTCCACATAGTCCTTGATGTTCTTTTGGAATGGGATGACCAGGCAGATGAAAAGGCTAATAAGAGAAAACCTTAGCAACTGATACAGAGAAAAGGCAAAGAGAATCATGCACATGACTTGTTTGATTGACCCTTGCTTTAAAATTAGTTTTTTAAATGAGACTGAGGTTTCAGTATTTGATAGCTGGGTCCAAATAGCCCTGAATCTCACACCTGCACATATCAGAGAAGAACCACAAAGCACTAACACCGCCTACACTGCCAAAACCCTCACAGTGACGTCAGAAGAGAAAGGCATGGCTTGGTTTCTCAAAAAGATTACATCAGCAAGGCAGCAGATGGGTGAAGAGCATCCAATTGTAAAAGCTCTCAAAAAACGTAGTGAAAGAAGAGTTCAGATCTGTCTCTGCAAAAATTGGCATTCCAGCAGAGAAGGATCCACTGGCATGGTGGATGGGCCATGCATCAGAGCTGCATCACCTTGCCAGGGTTGCTAAGAAGCTTTTGTGCCTCCCACCAACCAGCATACCTTAGAGAGACTGTTCAGTGCCAGTGGGCCAGTGGGTTTATGTCTGGTCTCCCATAAACCAGACAATGTAAACTTGGTGACATTTTGACATTTCAATCTCAAGTGAACAAAGGTACATACATATACAGTAAGATTTTATGCTAGCACCATGTTATGATTTTCTAAAGAAGAAAATGGAAACAGAATAAAAGGATTTCCTCATCATTTGGTTTCTTTAAACACTGCCCATCCAAAAACACGTCATGTAACCAGATACAGTTTTTTAGAGTAGCTCCAAACACAGGCTATAGTCTAAGGTAAAATATAAACTCCCCAAATCTCCTCAAATTTGCAATGAAATATCTCTCTCTGCGCTTTTATGTCTAATTCCTGAATATTCAATTCCCGAAATGTTCTGTGTAGCCTTTTTATAAACTGTAACTAGAATCTAACTGTTAACCAGTTGTCTCAGCTGCTTTACCAAACACGTTTACATCCCAGTCATATGTAACCCCTAATACTATAACTATTATGCACAGATATTGTTGAAAGCAAGAAAACCTGGTATTATACCTAAAAAAAGGGTTTTGTGGAATTGTCCAGTATTTAATTCAATTCAAAGTAACGTTGTAAGTAATGTTTTTAAGTTATTTTGGAGTCCAGTTAGTTATTGCAGGCTCTAGTAGACTTGTAGGAAATTCCAGTCCTGGACTGAGAGTTGAGTCGAGACGTCAGAGAATCAGCTGCCGATGTCCAACGAGGCCAGGACCGACTTCATGGTAGCATGGAACCAACCCCAGTTATCACACGCATCCCAGAGGGACCACACAGGGCATCCAAGCAACGAGATCTCCGACCAGAAGTGGGGCACCAGGATGAGCCACACAGGTCCAGAGTGCAAAGGGTGGAACAAAGTGTAGCTCAACAGAGAGACAGGAAGAGAGAAAGAGAGAGAGGGAAAGTGAGAGAAGAGGAGAGATAACAGTTATGATCGCAGTCAGCTAACGTATGAGGTGAATGTATATTTTGTAAAGACTGCAGCAGGGACTCCGGTAGGACTAACTATGACAGCCTAACTTAAAGGGTGAGCCAGAAGGAAATTCAATCCAATTTAGTTTTATTTGTATAGCGCCAATTCTCAAAAGAAGTTATCTCAAGGCACTTTACAGTGCAAGGTTTAAGACCTTACAGAAAATATTTATACAAAAAAAATTATAGAGAAAACCCATCAATCCCATTTGAGCAAGCTTTAGGCAACAGTGGAGAGGAAAAACTCTGCAGGCAACAAAAACAACAACAAGCAGCAAGAACATTGGGCAGGTCAACTGACTTCTGGAGATGTACAGCTCCAGGCCGAGGATACCTGCAGAAAAGTACAGAGAGAGGGAGACAGAGAGGAGGAAACACAACTACAGGAGAGAGAAGACACAAAGTTAACGACATGCAATGATGGACTTGCGTTGATATAGGAGAAAGGAGAGAGGAGCTTAGTTTGTCAGTAGCGTTCCCCCAGCAGACTAAACTATATCAGCATAACTAAGAGATGGTTCAGAGTCACCTGATTCATCTCTAACTATAAGCTTTATAAAAAAGGAAAGTTTTAAGTCTAGTCTTAAATGTGGAGAGGGTGTCTGACTCCAGAACCTCCTTGTTCCACAGGAGAGGGGCTTGGTAGCTAAATGCTCTGCCTCCCATTCTACATTTGGAAACTCTAGGAACCACAAGTAAACCTACAGTCTGAGAACACAGAGTTCTGCTTGGAAAATATGGAACTATGAGGTCTTTAAGATAAGATGAAGCCTGATTATTAAGGGATTTATATGTGAGGAAAAGAATTTTAAATTCAATTCTGGATTTTACAGGGAGCCAATGGAGAGAAGCTGACGTAGGAGAAATATGATCTCTCTTGCTAATTCCAGTCAGAACTCTGGCTGCAGCATTTTGGATTAACTGGAGGCTTTTTAAGGAGTTATTGGGACATTCTATTAATAATGAATTACAATCCAATTACAAGTTTGTTTTTGCACCTGGTTGAACAATCAGACAATAAGGCATTACAGTAGTCCAACCTAGAGGTGATGAAAGCATGGACTAATTCTTCTGCATCGTTTAGTGACAAAATATTCCTCATCTTGGCAATATTTCTGAGGTGAAAGAAAGCTGTCCTGGTGATATTATCTACATGAGCTTTAAATGAAAGACTGGAATCTAGAATCACACCAAGGTCTTTTACTGTTGCACTAGATGTAACAGAGAGGCCATCTAGAGTTACAGTGTGATCTAAAATCTTGCTTCTAACTGCATGTGGCCCTATGACTAGTACTTCTGTGTTATCAGGATTAAGCAAAAGGAAGTTAATTAGCATCCAGTCTCTTATATCCTTTACACATTGCTCAACTTTATTAAGCTGTTTGATCTCATCTGGTTTTGATGAAACATATAACTGTGTGTCGTCAGAATAACAATGAAAGCTAATACCATGCTTACAGATTATGTTGCCCTGACTGATGGAGTTTGTGTATGTTATTTCTATGTAGATACGAGCATAGCTGCCCAGCTACTATCTTTTCGAGGAAAATGTGTTAAAATGAGTTAAGCAATCTCACGTGACTTCACTTAGCCAATCGATTCTGTGGATCACAGGTGGTAAAATTAGCAACTCAACAGTAGATGAGAGAAAGTTCAAGGTTGGAAAGGAATTAATAAAGAAAGACGTTGATAACAGAGAGACAGAGAGGAGAGAGACAGACGACAGAGAGGAGAGAGACAGACGACAGAGAGGAGAGAGACAGACGACAGAGAGAGAGATACAGACGACAGAGGAGAGAGACAGACGACAGAGAGGAGAGAGATACAGACGACAGAGAGGAGAGAGATACAGACGAGAGAGAGGAGAGAGAGACAGACGACAGAGAGGAGAGAGACAGACGACAGAGGAGAGAGACAGACGACAGAGAGAGAGATATAGACGACAGAGGAGAGAGACAGACGACAGAGAGGAGAGAGACAGACGACAGAGGAGAGAGAGAGACGACAGAGAGGAGAGAGACAGACGACACAGGCAAAAGTTGATAAAGTGATGGTGAGACTGAAAAAGGAAGAGATAAATATAAAAATGTCCAAAAAGAGAAAAGTGGACAGTGAAAATAGACTTTTTAATCCAGAATGAACAGACTCCTTCCTGTTCATATTACCCACTGGGAGCACTAAACCAGTGTGTCTGATATGTTCAGAAACTGTGGCTCTTATTAAAAGTGCCAATGTCAAACGGCATTATTGTACTGAATTAATTTCATTTGACAGTCAAGTAGGGATTACATGCAGGCTACTTAATAATGTATCACAGTAAATAGTTAGACATTATAATCTTCTGGACCTTTGCTTCCAAAAGATTTGTGTAACCGGACCTCTTTAAATTTTAGTTGAATACCCCTTGTATAGGGTCTAATGTACAAGTTGATGATTTTGCAGAAGAGATGAGTGAAATTAGTTTATTCTCTTCAAAGGGAGTAAAGTATTCTAGGTACTGATCTGCTGTGGTCAGTTTATCATCTGCGTCAATTAAATTGTCTGGTTTTAAAGCCTGAATTTTGCCTTATATTTACAATTTTGTTATTGAAAAAGTTCATGAAGTCCTCACTACTGCACAATGTTGTTGCGGAGATATCTGCAGTGGTCTTCTTTCTAGTTAATTTGGCTACTGTATTAAATAAAAATCTAGGGTTATTTTTATTATTTTCTATAAGAGTGGAGAGATACGTTGATCTAGCTGCACTAAGAGCTTTATATGTGGGTCCTAATAGACACTGATTTACTCCTTGCGAGTCCAGTATGGACATAAATGCTGTTCTCAGAGGGTCTTCTGTTATTCTTGGTAACCTGGATTCTCAAAGTGAATATTAAAATCTCCAGCAATGAACGCTTTGTCTACAGAAACGACTAGGTTAGAAAGGAAATCTGCAAATTGACAAAGAAATTCAGAGTAGGGCCCTGGGGATCTGTAAATGATAATTAGCAGGATCGGCTGAGCAGACTTTATATTTGTATCTATACTTGTTATGTTACTATAAAGACATTCAAAAGCTTTAAATTTGTGTACATGTTTTTGTACGATAGTCAGTTTATCATTGTACATAACTGCGACGCCTCCTCTTCTACCAGTCAGACGAGGCTGGTGAATGTAGCTGAATCCAGGAGGAGCTGCTTCATTCAAAGCTACATACTCGTCCTGTTTAATCCAGGTTTCTGTTAAACAGAGTAAATCAAACTCCTGATCTGTGATAGTTTCATTAACAGTAAGAGCTTTAGATGTAAGAGATCTAATATTTAACAATCCTAACTTCAGATCAGAGGTGCTGGCTGCACAATCAGTGTGCTCTGAATTTGAGGTCATTATGTTAATTAAATTATTAAAACATACTTTCTGGGTTTTTCTGACTTTATGTTTAGCTCGAGGAACAGACACAGTCTTAATATGTTGAACCCTGAGTGACGACTCTGTGCAGCTAGCAGACGGTTGGTTTAGCCTGTTTGCCTGCTCCCTGGTCTGGACTCTGGGTAGTCAGCGACTAGCTAGGCCTGTTCTCAGACTATGTGCTATACTGCAAGAAATGAGAGCAGCACCTTCCTGAGTGGGATGGACACCATCCCGCCCTAACAGGCCAGCTTTGCCCTCAAAGGTACTCCAGTTATCAATAAAGCCCACGTTATTTTCGGAGCACCACCTGGACATCCAGCGGTTCAGCGACCGTAACCTGCTGTAAGTTATGTCGCCACGTCTCATTGGGATAGAGCAGAGCATACTACATCTTCAGACATCGCCTTCGCTAATTTAAACACCTCTTTAAAGTTATTCTTGGTAACCTCAGACTGACGAAGGCGTATATAGTTAGCTCCAGCATGTACCACTATCTTTGAGAACCTATGCTGTCCTAAGGCCCTGAGATTACGTTCTATGTCCAGTGCCCTGGCTCCTGGGATATTTACATTTTCATTCTGTCTGGTTATAGGCTGAATGAATGCTATTCAAAACAACTTAAATAACAACTTTTTTCCCAGTTGTTGTGTTTGAATCTTAATGTGTTAAGACGTCAGAGTTTAACCATCAATTTATCTAATATCTGACTAACTGTAGCTCCTCGCCGTGTATATTCTTTCATATAGTGTTGTAGGCTGTCGTGAATCTGGTGTACAGGAAGGACTAGATGACACTTTGATTAGACCAATCAGCATCACAGATGTATATTTACAATTTTTTAAAGGGGTACTTTCCTGAAAAGGTTAATAGGTCTTTGCATTTGTTACTTCTAGACTGGACTATTGTAATTCATTATTAATAGGATGTCCCAATAACTCTGAACCTGGTTCTGCTGGAGGTTTCTTCCTCTAAATGATTTTTTTCCTCTCTACTGTTGCCTAAAGCTAGCTCAAATGGGATTGTTGGGTTTTCTGTATAATCCTTTTTCTATCATACTTTGTAAGGTCTTAAACCTTAAATACTGCAAAGTGCCTTGAGATTATTTCTGTTGTGATTTGGTGCTATACATATAAAATTGAATACAATTTAATTGAAATGTAGGAGGTGATGGACAGTGAACAGTGGTAAACATGTCCCACAACCCACTGTGGTTGTGTTGCAATAAAACCACTCAAGGCCACAATGACTGGGTCCTCAGCAACAATCTTGCAGATCAAGGTCAAATTAGGGCAGCTATTCTTACTGGGATATGGGTTGCTTGTGCATGTGGACACCATCTGAAATTTCTGCTAGTGTAAACTCAACCTCCTTATCAGCACCAGTGCCAGTGAAGGACCTGAAAACCCAAAAAAGCAACATGGTGCTGGTTCCAGCGCTGCTCACCAATAAGATCACGCTGCAGAAGCCCAGTGGATGTGATTGGGGAAGGGTTCAGCTTTTTATAAACAGAACCAAATGATGGCCCTATGTATTAGATTGAGCGATTAAGAATAAGTGAGTAACGTGTTACAAGTTACTTATCAATGCAAAATATAATCACACAATAAATGGTTTAATTACAGCTTATTCTGTGTGGCAGTAGCCTTTGGTACCTTTTCCAATTGCACCATTACACCATTAAAGTATTATGCTTTAACTACTGGATTGCATTATTAATATCGGATTGCATTATTGTCGTTGTTGTTGTAGTCATTGTTGTTATTGTTGTCATTATAGTAAGAGGTGTTTCTGATGTTTGGACAAAACTGGTGCATTTCAGTATGACTCCACCACCCACTATGTCCTTAGTAATAAACATATAATAGAAGTATCACCCTCTTAAAAATTCTCAAACATAAAATCTTGAAAGTAGAAAAATAAAAGTAGAGCAGAGCTGCTGTATTGGAGTATATTAGATTGTACAAGTAAAATAAAGTGGCCAGCACAGTGTGTATACACAGTAAGAGTATTATTACAATTCACATTTATATCCTAATAGAAGATTTAAGATCTTTGTTATGTGTCTGCATAGCTACATTTGCAGGACTGAGCTAAGCATCAGGACTTTATAAATGCCAGACATTTCGTCCAGACTTTCTTCTTTTGTGAAAAGTGACAAAGACTGAGTAACTGCTGCAACTTTTCTAATCAACTATAACGATTAAATCCTAGAAAAATAACCGGCTGTTTCTCTATTAAAAATATGGAACGTATCCACTGGAAAAAAAAAAAAAAAAAAAAAAAAAAAAAAAAAAAAATATATATATATATATATATATATATATATATATATATATATATATATATATATATGACAAAAATTAACAGGCTACACTTCTGCTGATCAAACTCCATTAACGCTAGCGCATTAGAGCTAACGTTAGCAAGCTAGCGTTGGTTTGATAGCTAACGATTTGATAGCTTAGCGTCAGTTAGCTAAGTAACGTTAGTTAGTTTGCTAACTGACACAAAGCTAACTAGTAGGCTAGCTAACTGACGAAAGCTAGATAGCTAACTTACATTAGTTAGCTTGCTAACTTACATTAAACTAACAAACTAACGCTGGCTAGGCTACGTCTCGAGTCTTGAGTGGAAAGTGTGTCAGCTCCAACTAAGCTAACTTTTATGCAGTTTGGTCAGCAAAAGAACAATTAAATGTAGCACGCAATGTTCATGAGTGTACATTGACGGTGTACAATGTTTATTTTTTGTTATTTTATGAAATTTTGAATCCTGAATATCCCTTCGGGGATTAATAAAGTTAATCCTATCTTAAAAAATATTACCTGTAGCGCACTAGCTACTAGCTCCAGTAAACGCTTGGTTTAAAGATACAGTTGTCTGCTTTCCACTTTTAGCCTAATTTGTTTGTTCAAATGTAGTTATTTCTGGTTTTAGTAGGTCGACTTTTAAATGTTATTAGATACTAAAAAATGAATTAATTAAAACATAAACTGACATTTTCAGTAGACGATTAGCACACATGTTTTGTAGTGAAGGGAAACATCAGATCAACAGACGAAGGGTTAAAACCTTTGTTCAGTGTGCAGTTGTACTGATTTGAGAAGAGTTTAATCTAATCCTAAACTGGACGCTAATCTTTGCAGACGTGTGATGTGCTGTCTCAGCTCCGTGACCACAGCTACTGGAGGAGAGAGAGGAGCAGGAGCTCCGACAAGGTGACAGCTTTTTCTGTTGCTGTGTGGCCTGAACACAAAGTGTGGATCTTGTTAGATTGTTGAGTTGCTGGAAATATCATTTGGACATGAATAATAACAATGACAGGTTTAAATGGCACATGGTCGTAACCTCACCACATTTGTAAAAAAAAATATCAACACTCAGCATTTACTAGCTGATTCTATTTTGTATTAGGAATCTGCAGATTAACAAGCTGCAGTGACAAATATAGTGGAGTTAAAATATTACCTTTGTATTGTAGTAGAGTAAAAGTAAAATATTTCAGACATACTCAGGCGAAGAAGAAAAACCGCAGTGTACATTACATTCACAAGTATAGTACTTGAGTAAATGTACCTAGTTACCTTCCATCATTTTCCAGGTCAACCATGACAAAACAAGTTCCACTGCTAAACATCCTAAAAAAACTGATATCGTCACATTGTTCGAGACATTTGCTTTAGAGGACAAATTGATTATTGTTCCAAAAAATCCCTTCAACACAAATCAGAACTTAAAATAATTATTAATTTCTTGTTAACCTGAACAGCAGAGGAAGCAGGAGTAACAAGTTTTAGATTTTGATCCATTAATATTCACTGGCCACAATATATCCATATATAAGTGCATATTTCCTGTAATAGCCTAAAAAAAACTGACTTAGATTTCCACTGAAGAGCATCAATTGAAGTTTTACTGCACAAAGTGTAGATATCAGTAGTCCTTTCAGTGCGTCCAACTTCATCCATCTGAATATAACAATGATGGCTGAAAAAGATGTAAGCATAAAGTGCCTTCTGCTAGGGACATGGTCTTCACCCCAGAAGACTGAGGTGTAGCCTGATTTAGACTGGGCACCAGGACATTTAGCTGTTTCCACCTATACTGTCAATTACTTCATCCTATTCCATGTTGCCATGGCAGCCAATCGCAGCCCCCTGCTTTTGAGGTGTGCTTCTGCCAGCGATTCCTCAAGTTGTCATCTGTCTGTCTGCTGGGAGCAGCAGAGATATGTTTCTCAGACAGTTGACCCATTGATTGTTTGTCCTCTGCAGATCCTCGTGCGCCACCTGGATGATGGGTTAGTCGTACTGCCGACAGTGTTTGGGTCGCCCTCAGTCCATGCTTTGCACTAAGTGATCAGTAAATTTGACGTGTCGTGTCTCTTCAGAGACCAGACTGTTGGATGGTGACAAGTGTGGAGTGGAAGAGTGCCTGTGGAGCCCTCACTGCTGTTAGTGGGAGGGGGCTGGAGCTTGTCGTAAACCACCCTGATCCTGATCCATCTCGATTCAGGCCCTAACATGCCGAACAGTCACTCATTAAATACTTAGTGTTTGCTGTGAGCAGCAGCTCCCCGTCTCTTTCCTCAAAGCTCCATGTTTTCATTGAGAAGACAGTTTGAAACACAAGTGTTATAAAACAATATAATATCCACAGGTGACAGAAATTATTTATTGTGATCAATATGTCTTCACGTCCTATCATATTTAATGCACAACAATTTTAACTAATGATCAATGTCTAAAACTAAACTAACTAATCCACAGTCCTGTGTGTAGTGAGGTTTAGACTGCAAAAACACTTTGGTTTAGGTTGAGGAACAAATGTGGTTTTAGTGTAGAAGACTAACGTCAACTTTTTTTGTATAAGACCAGACCTCAGTCTTTCACTTACAAAGTAGTATTCACACTTTTCTTGGTCCCATAGAGTGAAGCAGAGCAGTGTGATACCCAGATGTCATCAAATACAGTGATGGAGCCAGTGAAGTCACTGATTGAACAGCAGCAGTGTCAAAAGATCAGAAGTGGACTAGTTTGAGCTGGTCCTTTACTCTGTCCCTGTATCCATCTCTTTTACAGACTGCTGGGAGCAGGAAGAGACAGAGGGAGCAGGAGAGCAGACCCAGTACCCTGGAGGAGCCTCCCCAGAGAAGACTCCGTGGGAATACCCCGTCAGACCGGAGCCCGAGCTCCCAGCCCTCCACCTCTGCCCCTCCAGCCAGGATGGAAGATGTCCAGCTGGACGTGAGTGTTGGATCCTAACTACCTCCTGTTTTTCTATTGGACAGAACCGGCTCAGTGATCACCTCACACATATCTCACTTTCTTCTTCATTTTTTTTATTTGTCTCCTCCAGGACAGACGTCAGGAGATCCAGCCCAGAGACCTGCAGGAGCTCCAGGAGGATGATATCATGTCGTTGCCCCTCTGGCCCATCCCCTACGGACCGCGGCCTGGTGGTCGAGTATGGTATTATAGATCACTTACATAAATGGTGCCATTTTATTTTAAATTAAATTAAAGAAAAGGTCACAAAGTATAAAGTAGTGCTTTAAGTGAAAAAGATTTATAGATTGTTGCTTTTTTAAACATAAACCACAAATCATTTATTCATAAATGTCAACCTAATTTCAGCTCTATTTCACATTATGATTGGCTGTATTGAATTTTGCAGCTAAGCAAGCATAAGCATCATAAAAACACATTAGGTTCTCGTACAATCCTTTACCTCAACAATTATCTCTGTTGTCATGACCTCTGTTTATGTTGCGCAAAGCCAAAAGAACTTCCTGTTGTCAGCACATCAGCAACTGGATTATCATAGTCAACGCCCCACCTGTCCTTAATCAAACATGCCTTATTTCTCAGAAACTTTCACATCCAAATACTGGAAATTCTTGTTCAAAAAGATTACCGGCTGAAATAAGTGATATGAATTAAAGAAAGAATGTGAGAATAACTCTCAGACCAGTAAAGATGTATCTGAAGAAACGCACATTGGCAGCTGTGCGATTTATTTGTTATTTTTTAATTATTGGTGTGTTTATTTCCACTGTACAGATGACTGACAAGCTGATATTAAACAAAGAGATACATATTTATATATTTACTTAATATTTATTTAAGTACATGTTCCTTCTTATCAGTACTTTTGTTAAAGTAGTTAAAGTCCCTAGTTTTAAGTAACATATATTTTCAGTCAAGTCTTAGGTGGGTCACCTGCTGTCTCTCTACGTCATGTTGTCTCACTGTTTAGTACGAAAAACAGAGCCGGAAGCTTTGTGTTAGACTATTTTTGTGTTGTCAGGTAAAAGATGGAGCTTCAGTGTGTGACAGAGGCGGGAGAGAGACCCAGAGAAGGAGATGGACTGAGAGGGAGCCAGCTGGAAGAAGGTGGTGGACAGAAAGTAGGAATAAAAAGGAGACACAATGAAGAGGAGAATGGGGAGGAATCCTCACCTACCAAGAAACAAGTACATTTAAAGTACCCATATTATGCTAAATCCACTTTTTGATTATTTTGGTACATTTATATGACTCTGGTGCATGTAGACGCATAAAGTATGTATGATGTGCACTCCCTTTTTTTTATTTAATTTTATTTTATACAATTTCCGGTTTTGTGGAGACCAGTCCTTGAATGGTCCCTTCAAAATTTGCGCTCAAGTCTAGCCCTAACCATAAGGTGAGTGGTCTGACAATCCTCCAAGCAGTTTTAATGAACTCTGCAGTTGCCCAGTGTTGGTGCGGCTGACATACCACACTGTAATGCCGTATTTTAACAGTCTTTCCACAGGGGGGCGGTAAAAGGTTGTCAGCAGCTTTTTCCCCAGGTTGTTCCTCCTGAATACTCTGAGGAGATGAATCCACGCATGCAGTCTAACCTTCTGTCTTGTTCTTGTAGTCCTTTCTTGCATCCTTAATTCCTCTCTGTCCCCTGACAGACTGAAGGCAGTGTTGCTAACATGTCTGGTAACCCAGAACTTCTGATTTGGAAACACCATAAGCTTTTGTCCAGTGACACTGTCAGTACAAAACTAAATGTAGGGCAGTATAGCCTCAGTGTGTATGGCCACAAACACATTCCAGTCAGTGCATGCAAAGGAGTCCTGTAGCTGAGAGCAGACCTTCTCAGGCCACATTTTTAACAACCTTTGTGAGTGGTGGTGTTCTTCTACAGAGTGGGGAGTATTCTGGGGCAAGTAACAGAAAAGTGGTCTAACATTGGCATTCATTGGGACATAAACAGCAGTAACAACCACTACTGTCAGTTACCTTGGTAAAAGGAACAGACAGCACTCTACTGAAATGACAAGTAAGAGAAGCAGTGACTGTCTACGGTTGTATTGTTTACAGACCAGCCATTGTGTAACATGTGTGGTTCTCTGACTTATGTAGATGTGATTGAAACAATGTCATGCTGAATGTGTCTCTCTGAACAGGTCATTTTGGTTAACAAAACATCTAGCTGTAATTAGTTTTTATTAAGGACAGTGTAGAAAACGTGTGTGATTGTTCAGCAAGTTATTGATGACATATACATTTAGTCATTTATCAGACACTTTTATCCAATGCAACTTACAAGTGAGGAACAAGGCAAGCAAACGAAATCTAAGTCAGGGAGAAAAAACATCAAAGCAAAGTGCTATCAAAAAAGTGTTTCTGTTTCATGAGATGTAAGTAGAAGAGAGGAGAAAACATGAGATGACATGTTATAAATCTGTCAGGTGAGTGATCACGGTGTGAAAGTTGCAAGTCACTACAACCGCCTGCAGGAAGTTGGTCTGGCTGTTCGAAGTCAAAGCAGAATCTTCTTCATGAGGAACTTCCACAGCTGGCTGAAGAGTGTCCTTATCGGTAACTAATAAAAAACAACATAAAAACTAAATTTTTATGTTTGAGAAAGTAAAGTTATAGACTTTTAATATGTGAAAACTTAAAGCTGTGTTTTGCTGTGTCTGCACATGCAGGAAGCGTCAGACTCTCTGTCATTTGGAAACAAGGTTTTTAAGATTTCCTTTCAGTTCAAAGGTTCATACCCTCTGTTTGGGTGTCAGTATCATTTCAGCCTTGGGGACGTTGTTAGTGTTCCAGAGTTCCTTGTCTACTTTCCTCTCTTTGAACAGTAAGAGATCATTTTTATTGTGAACAATTCAGATACTTGTTGTATCGAGTGATGTACCCCGCCCAAAAAATTAAAGGAACGACTTACAAGCGACTTACAAATGAGGAATAAGGCAAGCAAAAAATCAAGTCAAGGAGAATAAACATCAAAGCAATGTGCTATTAAAGAAGTGTTTCTGTTTCATGAGATGCAAGTATAAGAGAGCAGAAAAGTTTTTGTTTGTTTTTTTAAGTGCAAAGGAAGATGTGGAAGAGTTCTGTTTTTAGCAGTTTTTTAAATATTGAAAGTGAAGTCGCTGAGCGTGCAGAGTTCTGCAGCTCATTCCACCATCGTGGGATCACTGAGCTTAAAAAGTTTTCCTTGGTGTCGACTGTGTGGTGCTGGTACCACCAGACGTCGTTCACCGGTCGAGCGCGATGGACGGGAGGGGATGTAGACCTCAATGATTGAACTGAGATAAGATGGAGCCGTGGAGTTGACCACTCTGTAGGCAAGAGACAGAGCTTTGAACTTGATCCTTGCAGCCACAGGAAGCCAATGCAAAGATCTGAGGAACGGTGTGACATGAGACCTTTTTGGTTGATTGAAAATGAGGCATGCTGCTGCGTTTTGGATCATCTGCAGGGGTTTGGTCATGGATGCCGGTAACCCCATCAGCAGTGCATTGCGGTAGTCGAGAAGAGATATGATGAACGCCTGTACAATGAGTTTGTGGTGGTGATGGTCGTGTACTCCGTCAGTTAGAGTCTGATCTTTCTGATGTGGTGGAGGGCAAATCTACATGACCTAGAGACTGAGGCGATGTGTTCCGTGAAGGTCAGTTGGTCATCGATGACGACCCCAGATTTCTGGCTGTCTTAGCAGGGATCATCGCAGATCCAATGTTGATGCTGATGTTGTGTTTTTAATGAAAATATAGCATCAAGTCAGTTACACATCTGGTCAGTTAAGGTGCTGATAAAATTAACAACAGGTGAACTAGAGGGGCAACAATCAGACAACCACCAAAACAGGAATGGTTTTACAGGTGGAGGCCACTGACACACTCACATGACAAGAGCATGGAGGAGAACTCTAGGAGAGCTGGACAGGGCCAAAGAAGGTCCTTAACCCATCAGCAGGACTGGTATCTGCTCCTTTGTGCAAGGATAAAATAAGATAAACTTCATGTACCCCAAAGGGAAACTCAGGAAGTCTTGTAGATACAAAGTAATAGTAGTAATTCTCTGCTGTTGGCTAGCATGTTGTAGAGCCCGATGGCTGTGGGGATGAAGGATCTCCTGTAACTTTCAGTCCTACTTCTACTTCTTTTGTCCATGAGGATGTTTAACTTTAGAATAGTACAGTATAGACATCTGTTTCAAGTGACCAGTCCAACTTATTATCCAGGTGCACACTTAGATATTTGTAGGCTGGCACCACTTCAATGTCTGCACCACAAATGCTGACTGGGGGTTTAGAGCTTCAAAAATCTACCTATTACTACCATCTCCTTGGTTTTAGAGATGTTCTGTAAAAGGGCAGTTTCCTTTCTACCTGAAGGAAAGGGGAATCTGTTGTCATTCCACTGTGGACTACAATTACTGGTCAGTAATTAGTAAGTCAGTAAGTAGTGTTATAGTCATTTAGTTAAGCTGGAACAATACAAGATATTTCCCATAGAGCTGGGACCCTCCCCAGTTGTAGACTGAGGTTGAAGATCTTCTGGAGAGGCTCACATTATTGAGCAGCACCTTAAGCAGCTTAGGACATACACTATCTGGACCTGCTGCCTTCTTACTGCAGTTTTTAACATGTTGTAACATTCCCCATGATGATGGATAGTAGGAATGTTTGTATCTCCATCTCATAGCCTTTAGTTTAGCACTAGCTCTACATCCACGGAGAGGCCTCTTCAGCTCAGCTAGAAGGGTGTACTTTTTTACAGATGAGAGCAGGTTTACCCTGAACACCTCTGACAGTCGTGAAATGGTGATGCTGCCTGTAACATTGTTCAGCATGACCAGTTTGCTGATGGGTCAGTGATGGTGTGGGGAGGCATATTCATGGAGGGACGCATAGACCTCTACAGGCTAGACACAAGCACCCTTAGTTTTCTTTTTTTGCATTTTGGGGTGTCTTTAAAACTCAGCACTCTCTAGGTTGGTAATTTTTATTTCCATTAAAACGTGGCATTGTTTAGTTTCTAACACATTACCCAGTTCATATTTATATAGATATCCAGCATGATTTGTTTTTCCAGAAGTGTTCCTTTATTTGTATTTTTTGAGCAGTGTATATTTCTTACATAACAAAATGTTTATATCACCTAAACATAAATTTAGCATTAATTTTAAATTAAGTTCACTAGAAAAAGAACTGATGACCAGCGTCCTTTATAAAGATGGACTGTTCTGAAAAAAGGCTATAACTGTACTTGTCTCTTTCAGCATGGCAAAGCGTTACAACATGCGATAATCACTTATACAGACTGGGATTTGTGGGTAGACGAGAATTATTAAAATGAAGATATAACCTGACAGACTGTGACATTTCCACAAATATTTGTGATTTTTTTTTTAAATTAATGTTTAATCTTTTAAATTACATAAATGTCTTAGTGTGATCTCGTTTTTATGTTTTGTTCTGTGGTTTCAGGGATACTACTTGACTAAACAAATTGAAATGAATTAACTGTGTATTTAACATGTGTTAACTGTGTTTCAGCCTTTTCCCTGTGAGGATGGAGGACAACAGGCTACAGAGAGTCCAGAGGATTACTGCCATGCTCAAGAGTACTGCAGCAAATCTGGAGTCAAAACACCTGTGGTGGGTCTGCTGACAATTTACTGGTTCCTGCTTGTTCACTCTGTTGTGGCTTTAACAGTATGTGTTTTTGTGTGCAGGGAACTCTGAGCAGATCAGAGTGGGAGGCAGCCAGTAAGTTTCTCTATTAACTTCACTTGATTAATAATCAATTACTTATACCACTTCAATTTACGACATGAGACTAACCTGATGATGGGCAGTTAAAATTGTGGTTTGATATTATTGACCTAAAAACTGAGGGATACAGTAGGAGGAGGGAGATATTTTTGTATAACTGCAGTGGTTTCATTTACAGAAGAATTTCTGTTTCAGCAAGACTTTGGAGAACTGAACAGACTATTCTGAACATGTGATAAATGTGATAAATATGTAACAGTGTGTGAGTTTATGATAAAGTTAATCTGACCAAAAAGTTGATGTCTAATCTAAGTATAAATAAAAGACAGCAAAGGCCTTGGTTTTATTTTTGGTTATCCTGACTGCAGTGACAGAATCAGACTAAAACATCAACAGTGTGAGGAATTTGTTTTATGAAAATGACACTTCAGTGATCATCAGGTCACATTGTGTGCTGACAATTCATCTTTGTGAATTATGTGACACATCTAAGCTGTTACTGGAAAAAAAGTAAATTAAGTAGTCATTTAGGTTAGTGATCTAAAGGGGGAAATTAAGGACCTATGCTTCGTTTTTACGTGCCATACAGAGGAGCTGGAACTCAATCCTGTGATTAACAAATGGTTTGCTCAATCCCCTGAGCTAAAGCTGTCTCCATTAAACTGAAGTATCTATTTTTCATTAATTATGTTATTGTATAGTTTTCCCATTGTTATTGAAAAAGTTAAGCAGGTTTACCTTCAAAATCTGTCAGTCTGTAAATCTGAGAAGAGCTGAGAGAGCAGATAACCCAGAGACCTTATTTTGTGATAATTAAGCATGACTCATCATTAACACTGTCTTTTTCTAGTAATAATAAATAAGAATAAAGCCTTTGCTGGTTTTTGTCTTTCAGAAAATGTCCTGATGCTGAGATTCTGAAATCACCTGCTGCTCTTCATATCTCCTGTTGTCTATGTGCTACGTGTACAGTATTTTCTTTTTTAAGTGTGTCAGTTGTATTGGGTTTATTGTACAAATTAATTAAACAAAATATAAGGTAATTTTTGTTCTGGAATTTTTTTTCAGTTCAAGATAATAGTGTTTCTTTCTAAATCTGGGTAGATCCACATTGAGTTCTGAGTACAAAATGTGTTTTAAAGGTTATACTGGGCTTAGGACCTAGTCTTCTGGACCTGCACGATCCTTCCCTGACCATAGTCCATACTCCTACTGCTCAATGATTCCATTAGCACATTGTGTTTTCACTTTGTAGATATGTTGTTTTTTATTAGTCAGTGTTCCTTTTGGGCAATACCTAATTACTTTTCAGGCCTATACTGGACCTTTACTTCATATATAAATCCAGAAATATTTAGAACAGCCTTCTTCCACCTGAGGAATATTAGTAAAAGCATTCAGTCTTAAAGTGATGCTGAAAAACTAGTCAATGCATTGGTTACTTCCAGTCTGGACTTTTGTAATTGTAATTGTATCAAGCTCCATCTTATCCTAAAGACCTCATAGTTCCATATTTTCCCAGCAGAACTCTCCATTCTCAGAGAGCAGGTTTACTTGTCCTTTTTTTCTCCACTGTCTTCCAGTGCTGCTCAGTGGGGTTGTTGGGTTTTCCATATAATTCTGTATACAGTTATATTTTGTAAGGTCTTAAACCTTAAACACTGTAAAGTGCCTTGAGATGACTACTGTTGTGATTTGGCGCTAAGCAAATAAAATGTAATTGATTAAATATACTCCTGATGTTCAGGAGGATGTGTTGGACCCCATAAACTGCTCAAAAAATGAGAAAAACACTTCATCATCAGTTAAACTTCAGGGATATAAATCTGTCTATTTAGGAGGCCTAAGTGATTGTTAATCAGTTTCATCTATTTTGGTTCAAATGAAAGTGAAGTAACGTGCAATGCAGAGGCAACAGCAAGAGAACACCCACAATGGGAATAACACATGCTGTCACAGACAAAAAGCTCTTCTCTGATGCTTTTTGATAGATTCTTCTCAAGTTTTGAGTTTTGTTAGTGTCCTTATCACTACAGGTAGGATGAGGCATAACATGCAGTCTGCACCAAGAGATTGGTGAATGAGTGTGTGTCTATAAGCTGTCGATGTCCATGACAAACAGTTTGGCATCCTGGGGAACATTAAGCTTTAAAGAAAAAACATTAACATTCAAGTTATGCGTCTTGGATGTAGACCGGGTCTGTGGTAGAGAGATATATTAGATATGATGCATGTTCCTGATGGCATTTGAGATTTGCGGTCAGTCTGCTTTACAATTTCTTGACTCTGACTGGAATCCGACCAGGTCAGCCAGTTATGTCTCTTATGCAGGGATTTGGTGGTGGTGGTCTTTGGTCGTGAGTAGGAGTTGGTTGTCAGTGGTGGTAGAAAGGGCAGGGTTGGGGTGCTCTGCCCCTTCCTCCATCACCAGAGAATGTTAGGGTTAGGTGAATAAAATAAAATCAATTGACTCTCCCCATGTTGACCTATGGTGGGGTGGTTTGGTGCAGAGTGCCAAAGGCAAGGCACGGGGAGTTGCATGGGGCGGTAGTAGCTCAGGTGGTAGAGCAGTCGTTTACAAACCCCAGGGTAAGTGGTTTGATTCCCAGTTCCTCCTGGCTACTTGCTGAGGTTTCCTTGGCTGTAGATAGCTGTAGAAAGTCAATGGCAGTGCATTAGCCAGTGCATAGCCTCTGATAGGGTTGCATACCATAAAATTGAGAAGGGTCAAATAATAGATTTCTTATAGCCGTCAGAAAAAGCTATAATTGACTAAGCATTTTCCCCTCAGCCCCCAGGATTGCCTGAGACAGCTGGTTGGAACAGGCCTGTTGCATGAACCTTGGTAATTCACAATTAATATTATTAATATTAATTTTAATAATAATGATAATAAAGTTTGGTTTAAATTTAGTGTAATTTCATTACAGCCCCCAAGAGACCCTGAGACAGCCGCATGAAGCAGGTTTGTCAATATGCGTGTAGGGTCAGCGAAGTAAAAACCATATTAGGCATAAATATCCAATGATTAGGGTTAATGTTAGATTCCCTGTCACATATGTGTCATCCCCTACGAGATCCTGGTAGTTAATATTGGTCAGGTTTAGTATGTTTTATAATTCTTTAACTTAAAAGTTAAAGAATTATAAAACAGTGGAGAACAGTTAAATATGGACTTCATTAAATGTCAAAATAACTGATAATAAAATAATCATAAATAAATATAATTTAGAACCTACACTTATACTTACCTAATAATTCTACCAAAAACTCTATCACACCTTAATACTTACTGAATTCCAATTGGAACAAAGGGCATCCCCTGGGATTTAATCAACCACAGCGGGCCGTCCTCGAGTGAGGGTGTCTGGTGGTAATGGCCGAAATGCCCGATGATCTTGAGGTGCACCACTGATGATACGCCCTGCAATTCTTTATTATAAATAATAAACAAATAATAAATAAATAAATAAATAAATAAATTAATAATAAGATAATAATACAATATAATAAAATAAAATAATATAATAAAAATAAAATAATAAAATAAAATAAAAATAAAGATGAAAATTACATTAAACTCAATATTCTCATATTTGAAATCATACAATAATCTGGTAAATTCATACCTTTTCTTTTTCATACAAATATATAAGCACCACAACAAAATTCCACACCCCACCAGCATATTATCAAAAGATAGGAATTTAGGATTAGGAAAGAAAATAACATCACAGATACTTTTGGTTTAAATATATTATATAATATCCTAAACCTCACGCTTATCTCGCTCTTGTATCCCATCAACAACAACATTTTGTTATGTCTTTTCTTCTCTCTCTCTCTCTCTCTTTCTCTCTCTTTTTTCCAAAGACTACCCAACCATGACGACCAAACCACTGACGGACTTTCAGAAATTAACCAGGACCTTCTTTCAATTATTACGAGTGCAACATCATATTAGCTCAGTGCAAAGATCGAATGCCCAAACTCCCACACCAAGATTCATCAAAACCCTTGAAAAATGACTTAAAGAGACAATCTATCCGGCCCTACCTACAGAACAATTACATTTGGAAGCAAATTGCACCAACTGGAGTCACACGACATTACAAATTCTGGAGGATCATTATAAATCCACTAAAACCACACTGCTGACAACATACCAAACCCTACCGAAGGAAGACCAGACGGGTGCACTTCAGACAGCAATCCGGTGGTTCAGGACACGGTTTCCCCATCATAAACCGGGAACAATCCAAAAAATTCTGGAGGATCTACAAACACTTGGCATGGAAACATCAGAGATTATAATGACCACAAACACTAATAAATGCAATCTCAAACGCAAAAACAACAAAGCAACAATCACTAGACAAATCCAGCCCTAATACAGAACACTTACACACTCAATCCCCAGATAAACTGGAATCTACACATCCACACAATGATGAAGCAGAAACCACAATATCTAAGGTCTCACCGACTGAACAACCTCTAACAACAATTCCCTCTTTGACCCTCCAACCGTCTACTTCCACACCCCGTTCACCCCCACCAACCTTGATTTCACGGTGGAGAATTTCCACACATCGCTCATTTACCTGGACGGCTCGGCGACGTATCTCCACACATGGTTCTCCCTTACCAACCTTGACTCCTCTGCAGTCTGCTCCCATACCCCCTTCTCCCCCACCAACAAATACAACAACACAGGAAGCAAATAGACAACAAAGAGAAACCTCACCAGATGATGATGATTCTGAACTAAACATCCTTCTTTAACTTATTCAACAGTCCCTCACTTCCAAGTTCACTAGACATGAACATAAGGGTGATAAATTTAAAAACTGGTCCCTAAAACCAGAGAGGCCCCTCATTATAATGGGAGACTCCAACCTGGCCAGACTCCCCTCAATCCTGAATAACGAAATAGAAATAGATTGTTATCCGGGTGCAAACCTTACTCATGCTACAAATATCCTCAAAAACAAAACACTTACATCTGACGATGCTGCTCTCCTTTGGTTTAAACGACAGAACCTGCGACAATCCAAGAATCCTCAAAGAATCCACTTTCCCGTTGGCCAAGGTCTACATACAAATGATTAACTATTCCAACTCCTTGACACCCACAATCCAATCCAATCTAACAACGATTAACAACATCATAACACTGATGGAAAACCACATACCAAAACTTGAACAATCCCTCTTTCAGACAGAGAAAAAGGGTCTCTCTTTTGTGCCTACTCCATTCAGACACACAAATACCCGTCATTTGTTAAAGTCACTTACACGAATATCATCGAAGACTCAAATTAACTGCTTTCCACAAATCCACCATAAAAAAACAACACCATTTTACCTTAAATCTGGTTGGTAACCAAAAGGTGACCAAATTCCGGAACAATTACTTAAACTAGTCCAACAGGACCAAAGAGATCTAATTCACGTACATGTAAAACCAGAAACCCCAAATTTGTCTAAACTTGAAATACAGGCCCTGAATGAAATGAGAAATTTAACAACAATTATTATAAAACCAGCAGATAAGGGCTCAGCGATTGTTCTCATGGACAGAGATGACTACATCCAGGAGGCACACCGACAACTGGCGGATGGTAGATATTATAGATCATTAACACACCCATTATATCCCAAAACAACAACAGTAATAAATTAAATCTTGGACCAATTAGCACATGAAAAATATTTGACCCAATAACAACTCATTTACCTAAAAGGCCAATCTCCACTTAGACCTCGATATTTCTACCTGCTCCCCAAGATCCACAAGCCTCTGGAAACATGGATGGTCCCCTTTAGGATACCTCCAGGACGACCAATCGTGTCTGATTGTGGCAGTGAGTCATATGGAGCGGCAGAGTTCATTGACTACTTCTTGAATCCAATCTCAACCAAACACCCAAGCTACCGCAAGGACACAATGGACTTCATCACCAAAGTGCGGAACCTAACAGAACCCTGTCTCCTGTTCACCATGGATGTGGAGAGCCTATACACAAACATTGACACACAAATGGGAATGAAAGCAGTCCAAAAAGCTCTTCAAAAGTATCCAGACCCCAATCGACCAGATAAACATTTCCTGGACGTCCTTCACCTCAATCTAACCAGAAATGATTTTGAATTTGATGGCCACTACTTCCTCCCAATTATAGGCACTGCAACGGGCAATTTCTCACCAGCCTACGCCAATATCTACATGGCGGAATGGGAAGATTCAGTATTCAAAAAATGTCTTGCCAACATCTACCTCAGATACCTGGATGACATATTGGGTATACGGTCACATTCAACAGGGGAATTTGAACAATTCGTGGAAATTCTGAACAACCATCACAGCTTAATCAAACTCAAACCCACAATACACAATTTCCAAGTTAACTTTCTGGACCCAACCACCTTTAAGGAACCCAATTTTAACACAACACATAAATTGGGCACCAAAGTACACTTTAAAGACACAGACTCACATGCCGTTTTGCACAAAAACAGCTTTCATCCAAAACACACTTTCAGAGGCTTGGTCCGAGCACAATTGATCAGATATCACAGAATCTGTACAAACATTGAGGACAGAAATGAGGCCACTGGCATCCTCTTCAGAGCACTAAGAAAGAGGGGCTATTCACGATCATTCCTACGCCAACTTCAAAAAACACCCTACGAGAACCCTAATCAAAATGAGGAACAATCCGTCCACTCGCAACAACCAACACCAACAATAATTCCAATGATATCATTCTTCTCATCCACCAGCACTCATCTCCATTGCAGATAGAAGGACAATTTTAAACAGGAGGAGGAGACACTCAAACTTCCCAACCCATGCAAAATAATCTCAGCTTTCAAAAGAAACCCTAATCTACAAGACCTCTTGGTTAAAGCTAGTCTCCCCATCCTCCGGGCGGGTCGGCGCAGAGGTCGTCGACGCCGTCTCCTCAGTCTCCGGGCGGGTCGGCGCAGAGGTCGTCGACGCCGTCTCCTCATCCTGTCCTGTCTCCGGGCGGGTCGACGCAGAGGTCGTCGTCGCCGTCTCTCCTGTCTCCAGGCAGGTCGACGCAGAGGTCGTCGTCGCCGTCTCTCCTGTCTGTTTTGTCTCCCCAGTCTCTCCTGTCTCTGAGCGGGTCGATGCTGAGGTCCCAGACGCCGCCGCCGGAGCATCCGCCCGGCGCTCCTCAGCCGGCACTCCAGACGCCGCCGCCGGAGCATCCGCCCGGCACTCCTCAGCCGGCACTCCAGGCGTCCGCTCCTCAGCCGGCTCTCCAGGCCTCAGCTCCGCAGCCGGCTCTCCAGGCCTCAGCTTGGCAGTCCTGGGGCTCTCCGGTCCTGTTCGCCGCCTCCCGGCCGTCCGCCCGAGGCCCGGCTTTCTGGTTCGTCGCCTCTTCAGTCCTGTTCGCTGCCTCCCGGCCGTCCGCCGGAGGTCCTGCTGGTCTGTCTGCCGCCTCCCGGCCGTCCGCCGGAGGTCCTGCTGGTCTGTCTGCCGCCTCCCGGCCGTCCGCCGGAGGTCCTGCTGGTCTGTCTGCCGCCTCCCGGCCGTCCGCCGGAGGTCCTGCTGGTCTGTCTGCCGCCTCCCGGCCGTCCGCCGGAGGTCCTCCTGGTCTGCTGCGCCTGGTCTGCTGCGCCAGCCCATTTTTTCCCTCTGCTCACAGCAATCAGATGAACATTGGACTCACCTGTGCCCACTTTCCCCTACATAACTCTCCTCAGCCCTTTTCCCCTCTGTCAGTTCGTCGTCGTTCCCAACCTGTCTCCAGTTTGTGTTTCCCGTGCCTGCAAAACCTGCCTGTTCCTGCCTGTCCTCCTCAGCCCTGTCTGCTTCCCCCCTGGATTCCCTGGACTTCGTTCCCCCTCTGAACTCTGGACATTATTACCTGTTTTTTCCCCGTGAGTGTTTTCCTGCCCTTGTGCAGTGGTTTTTGTTTTGTCCTTTGATCCCTGAGTTGTTACTTTGTTCTCGTGTTTTTGTAGTGTCTGTTGACACCCTCCTTAGTTTGCCTGTTTTTGCTTAATAAATCCTGTTTAAGTTCATTCCTGCCTCGTCCCCCTCCATGAATTGTGACAGTATGATGTTTGGGACATGACAGCTGCAGGAGGCAAGGTACTGAAGAAGGTTCAGTGGGTCTGTTTTTATTTAGTCTTGGCAAATAGGAGATTTAAAAACAAAACATACATCAGAAACAAACTCTCCACCTGTGGTCACCAAAATTCTAGTTCAGCAAAAATAAAGATTTCTAGTTGCATTTTGTGCTATTTCAAGTGTAATCGCATGACGCACAGTCACATTGCAACAATTACTTTGCACTTCATATGCACACTTATCAGTGCGCAAGCACAGAAGTGGACGCGCTGCAAAGTGGGAGTTGTAGTTTTTACACACATAAACATGACGTCTGTTTCTAAATTCGTGAGGTCTCACTTGTCCTCATAACAATAAGGTGACTACATTTCCAAGCTAGCTTTAGCTTGGAGACCTTTCCAGGTTTGGAGCTAAGGGTGCGTTTAGAAAACTGGGTTGTTTGTAGCAATCATTAAACAAATTTAACATTGGGGCTAATGGGAGAGCTGAGGGGGACTCCCGTCACTCTGAGGCCCACAGAGAAAAAACGATTTGTCAGACAGGCCTCAGCTAGCTGAAGTCGTAGCAAGCAGCACATGGCATATCTTCTCTCTAAGGAATTTTCCCTTTAAGAGAGTGTCTGTTTCAGATGAATAATTGCGCAACACGCTTCTCATCCCGAAAAACAAATGCCGTTGTCAAATCTTAACCGAGCACACTGTTCCTCTTACAGACAAACCCCACACGTTACTGATGAAAGCACTTCAAAATATCAAGAGTTCAAGTTCAATGGCTGATCAGTCTGATTGGAATCTACTTTAGTATCTTATTTTATTGTGTTTGTGGTTGTTTGTGTTAGAGGGGGAGAAAGAAAGCAAGCGCAGTAAATAGTGGACCATCCAAAGTAATGAAGCAGATTTACATTTAGTCATTTAGCAGACGCTTTTATCCAAAGCGACTTACAAGTGAGGAACAAGGCAAGCAAACAAAATCTAAGTCAAGAAGAAACAACATCAAAGCAAAGTGCTATCGAAAAAGTGTTACTGTTTCAAGAGATGTGAGAATGAAAGTTTTTTTTTTTTTTTTAAGTGCAAAGGAAGATGCGGAAGAGTTCTGTTTTCAGCAGTTTTTTAAAGATTGCTAGTGAGGTGGCTGAGCGTGCAGAGATAGGCAGCTCATTCCACCATTGTGGGATCACTGAGCTGAACAGTTTTCCTTGGTGTCGACTGTGTGGTACTGGTACCACCAGACGACGTTCCCTGGTTGAGCGCAGTGGACGGGAGGGGATGTAGACCTGAATGATTGAATTGAGATAAGATGGAGCTGTGGAGTTAACCACTCTGTAGGCAAGAGACAGAGCTTTGAACTTGATCCTTGCAGCCACAGGAAGCCAGTGCAAAAATCTGAAGAGCAGTGTAACATGAGACCTTTTGGTTGATTAAAAATGAAGCATGCTGCCGCATTTTGGATCATCTGGAGGGGTTTGGTCGTGGATGCCGGTAACCCCATCAGTAGTGCATTGCAGTAATCCAGGCGAGATAAGATCAACGCCTGTACAATGAGTTGGGTTGTGTACTCCGTCAGGTAGGGTCTGATCTTTCTGATATTGTGGAGGGCATATCTACACGACCTAGAGACTGAGGCGATGTGTTCCGTAAAGGTCAGCTGGTCATCAATGATGATCCCCAGGTTTCTGGCTGACTTAGTAGGGACAATCACCGCAGATCCAATGTTAATGCTGATGTTGTGTTGAGTTGAAGGTCTGGCAGGGAGGACTAGAAGTTCAGTTTTGGGAATGTTGAGTTGAAGGTGTCTTTTTCTCATCCAGGCAGAGATGTCAGAGAGACAGGCAGAGATGCGAGATGAGACAGTTGAGTCATCCGGCGGAAAAGAAAGCTGTGTGTCATCTGCATAGCAGTGATAAGAAAAGCCATGAGAATGGATGATAGAGCCTAGAGAAGAAGTATAGATTGAAAAAAGAAGAGGACCAAGGACTGAGCCCTGCGGCACACCGGTGGAGAGGTTATGAGAGTCAGAGACACGCCCCTGCCAGGATACCTTAAAGGTTCGTTCGGACAAGTATGACCAAAGCCAGGCTAGAGCTGATCCAGAAGTGCCCAGGTCTGAGAGTGCAGTCATGAGAATCTGATGGTTCACAGTGTCAAAGGCTGCAGATAGATCTAATAGAATAAGGACAGAAGAGTTACCTGCAGCTTTTGCCACCTGTAGGGATTCCACAACAGTCAGAAGTGCCGTCTCTGTGGAGTGACCACTCTTGAAGCCAGACTGATTGACATCAAGGAGGTTGTTCCGGGAAAGAAAGTCAGAGAGTTGATTGAAGGCTGCACGTTCCAGAGTCTTGGCCAGGAATGAGACCGGTCTGTAGTTCTCCACAAATGAGGGATCCAGAGAAGGCTTCTTCAACAGTGGAGTAATCTGGGCCTGCTTGAATGAGATGGGAAAGGTGCCTGTTGTGAGAGAGGTGTTGATGATCTGTGTAATGGCTGGTATTAGTGTTGGTGCGATAGCTTGAAGAAGAGTAGAGGGGATCGGATCCAGAGTGCAGGTGGTCGGGCGATTTGAGAGGAGGAGGGTGGATACATCGTCCTCTGACAGTGTTGAAAAAGTGAAGTGAGATGCATCATCAGCTTTAGTAAGCAGAATGTCACTGTCAGGAGGAGTGAACTGGGAGCTGATGGCTGCCACCAGTAATCACAGTCTAGACAGGTAGGGCAGAGGAGGTAGGCGAGGAGGAGATAGGCCTCGCTGTTAAATCAACCACCCACAGAAACAACATTTTAAAGCTGTTTTCAAAGACTCCGTTGCACAGATTTCTGCAATGCAAAAAGCAGGCAGTTAAATTATCATGGCAGTGGATCACGATGAAGCAACAGTACCAGACTGGAATATTAATATGTTGGTATGGAAAAAGGGAGAAGATTTAAATTCAAGTCAAAGTGGTTGCAGCTTATTAGCACACGCATTCTGTCCATTATGTGAACAGCACTTTTTCTTCTGACACATGCTCGAATATGCTTTTTATAAATGTGCATATGCTATGGAAAAAAAAAAACATGTGAGAAAGGCTCAAATAGCTAGTCCCTAACCAGTATGAATTAAAACCCAGTGGCCTTCCCAAAACACCCCCACAGTGTCTCTTGTATTCTCCAGTACAAGTGAATTTTCTTTTTAAATATGTGTATAGTGTGCTCCTACCATCAAATCTTTTACACAGCGATCCATAAAAACTCCTCTGCCCCTGCTGTCACAGTTTTAACCCAGTTTGAGACCACTGACCCACAAACGTTTAAATTGACAGTGCGTACGTATCAACGGGCCTCTGAAAACTGAAGGGCACAGCTTTAGCTTTATGCCCAAAGAGAATATTGTCTATACCACTGGAAAACCACAGCCTTCAAGGGTAATCCTTGACAGCACAGCACAACAGGACTGGGATGCTCGGTTTTAACACAAACAAATACCAAAATAATTTGCATTCTTCACAATTATACACAAAAAAAAGCTAATAATTTCTGATCGTCAGCAACAAATAAGTCCCTTTAAAGGATGAGAGCTCTGCTGTATTGGTTTCAGCAGAGTCAAAGTGGCTCTAACACACCATTCCTCTGTTCAGCTGGTAACAAGGGAGGGATGCAGCACTGCCACAATGTTCCACCTTACAGCATGCATGGGGAACCCTGCGCATTGCCTGCTCCCTCCTCCAAACCAGCTGTGCCTGCACTGACTGAGTCCAGTTACAACAACTGTGTGAACTGGAATGTGTTTTACAATGTCTGTCGTGCCGGAGACCTCAACCCACATATGGGAAGCACCCATTTTGATAACATTGGCCACGCCTGGAAAGCATATTCCAGGTAAGAAAGGCTTCGCTATGTGCAGGTAATATTAAGAAGAGATTTCATTTGGACCCTTAGATTGTATTATGATGTTCATTGTGGCAGTGCATAGTTTGTGGATTTTGGGTTCTAACTAGAAGCTAATTGAAGTGCTAATTAAAACTAATTCTATTTCTATTGCTCCCTAACTCTCTCTATCTACAGGTTGTCACAATGAAAGGATGGGCGGAGATTATGTTTTATCTAATTTATCTAATTATCTAATCTATATTATCTAATGGACACAGATTCCTTCTGAGATGTTTTGATTTTTATTCCCATCACTATTGTAAGTACTCACTTTTTTGTTTTTGTGTTTACAGTTACTGCAGCACTCAGTTCCTCCGTCATGTGAGCTGACAGATTTTTCTGGTTTGCACATTAATACTGTGGTCAAAATTAATTATTACTGCATTTTCAAAGTTATTATAATATAATTAAAATAATGTTATTAATAAATGCCAGATTCAGTTATAAAATAGGCTCATTATAATCTCAAAATCAGCTGTGTAATAATTGTAAATATAAATGAATCTCTAATCTAATCTAGCCATTTACCCTTGCTCTAAGTAGCTGCTCTTTTTTTCTCCAACCACATAGGGTCATTCATCATGACGAACATCTGTGCAGTCGTCATCGCCACTAAGTTCACAGAGAGCATGAGAGGAGAAACAGGGGAGCAGCGAGAGGGAGCTGTGTCTTACACACAGCTTCTTTACAAGATAACCGGCTGCATTAAAAACATCTTCTGTAGACACAACAGGTCACATACTTTATAGACTGCAAGTACAACAGCAACACAATTCAGTTTAAGCAAAGGTTCAACAAAAAAAAAATGCAACAAGCTGTTAGATTGTCTGTCCTTCTACATCGTATAGGCATCGCAACAGGGTGCACCCCAGATGCAGCAGGAGCAGGAACAGAAGAAATGTTTTATTGGTGAGATTAGTCAGCACTTTGAGCTGTAATACATCAGCAGCAGTGTTGTAGCCATATCTGACTCCATATCTTACAGGTGTTTTCCTGGGCGCTTTTAAACAAACATCTTCGGAGAATTGTCAAGAGCAAAGTTTTTGACCGAGGAATCATGTTGGTGGTTGTTATCAGTGTACTCACCATGGCGATTGAGCACAATGAGCAGGTAAGGAGTAGAGTCCGCTTTTATGTTGTCTACTGCAGGCTTCTGCAAGTTTTAGGTGTGTGAGGTGAATGCGATACCAGAGCTGCTAAAATGTTCAACAACTAAACCAGTTCTGGCTGACATTTAGTTTGAAGAGAGCTGCTATGGGGCTATTGCTCCCTCCCTCGACTCGTCTTAACCTGTCTGTTCTTGTTATATTCCTTTATTTCTTTCCATCTTCTCCACTTACAGCCTGTGGAGTTGACAAAACTGATATATATCTGTAATGTGATCATCACCATTTTATTTGCTGTGGAAATGGCCACAAAGCTGCTCGCTCTTCAGTGGGAGTACTTAAGTGACCGAAACAACCTCTTGGACTTTGTCATCGTTTTTACTGGGTGAGATGATCCTATGAAGTCTGGCTTTTGCTTTGCCCAGTGATCTTATCAGCGTTGCATTTAAATTTTATGAAATATGTGTTTTTTCAGAAATTAAAATTGATTGTTTTTATGGTTTTCAGTTTGTGCGACATCACGACAAACCCTAATAGCAAGCTGTCAGTTGTGATAACATTTCGTCTTCTGAGGTTTTTATGGCTCGTTCGCTTCTTCCTTTACATGAAGAGACAGCTGACTGTGCTAAGGAGGATCATAGAGGGGGCGGCCCCCCTCTTCAGGCTGCTCTTCTTTGGTATTTTCATTTTTAGGCTAGTACATCTGTGCAAAGTGCACACACAAACTATTCCACCACCTGTAATGTCACAGGAAGTTTTATTCTATTAATACAGTTATAACCCACAAGGAATGAAATATTGAATTATTCTGACTGTCGTTTCTTTGCAGCCTAATAGGAATGCCCCTTATTGGTTGTGAATTTGAATCTAAGACTATGAATGGAGAGATCATCCCCGATCGCAAAAACTTTGACAGCCTTCTCTGGGCCATGGTGACTGTGTTCCAGGTTAGTTTGTGTCGTCATCAAGTCGAAAAGTAATCCAGTGCGAAAGTAGCGAAATTAGTTAGATTACCTATTTAAATTTTGAACTGGGTGACTAGCACATTTTTAATAATTTTCCAAAGTAACCAACAATGTTGTTACTTATACAAACATTGTATTCCAACATCATGCAATTTGTCCAATAATATCAGTTTGTGTTGCTCTCTTTGTTAAATGTGTCAATCAAGATTCTGACTCTGGAGGACTGGAATATACTGTTGTACAACGCTATGCCTACCACCTCACCATGGTCCGCTTTGTACTTTGTAGCAGTTATTATATTTGGAAAATATGATCTGCTTAATGTACTTGTGGGCATAGTGGTTGACAACTTCGAGGTAAGAATGTCTGCTTCAGTTCTCTCCAAGAGCTACATGTTTTATAATTTATAGACCAACACTAACATAACACCCCCAAACACTTGCGATATGTTTCCTGTTGTTCTAGCGTTACTCAGGTTCCGAAGGAGACAACTCCTTGTTAGATTCTGAAAGCCCCAGCTCTCCAAGCCTAACCCCTGAAAACGACTCCTCACAGATAGAAATGGTAAGGTCATAACATCCAGGCTATGACTGGACCTATCGTGTGGCCTATGTGTTGGTATTTGCTGTGAGCGACTTATTTGTCAGTATTGAGATACATTGCGTTTTCATAATAACATAATATCACCAAGCTGTTGACTAATAATGCCTCTGACGAATATTTTCCAGCGCTCTTTGAGTTCCAATCAAGACAACACCTTTTCAGAGTCAGTCCAATCAGCTTGACCTCTGATAACAACTGCTCACAAACACAAATTGTCACATCTTTCAAATTCTGATTTCAGAACCTGTTGAGCAGTTGAGATGCAGTTTAGAGACACATTGTTCAATTATATCCACTTTCCTACATACACTGTTGTGTTGCTCAGCTCCATATAATGTTGTCCCAGAGCTCCTCAGAAACCAGCCAGGGCCTCCAGCAGCTCTGGATCCAGCAATTCCTCTGGGATAAACTCCACTGAGGATGGCTGTGAACCTGGAGATGGTCATGAGGACAAAGTAAGTTCCTAAGAGTTAAAGTTTTTTAGTTAAGTCTATGTGATAATCGCACATAATGATTTGCTGTCATTTCACTTTTTATTTAACAATATCTCAGCGTGTTAAATTATATGATGGGTGATTTTATACTGTTTTAGTCACAAAACAACAATGAGTTGAATCTGGAATCCAGAACTTGATTTTGCTTTTTCATCTGGGCCACAGACAATTGCTTCTTTCTATTGGAAATCCAAAAAGTAAAGTCAAAAACTACTAAACTTTACTGAGGTTGTATTATTTCTTGAACTAGTGGTGAAGGTCAGTGGCAAAGACAACAAAGAAATAAGCCAAAATCAGGTTCTGGAAATCATTTGGCCACAATGTGCATAAACTTTGTGCAAATATCGACCCATGCAGAGATCTATGACAGGCTGCAGAAAAGTGCTCCACTGGTTCAAAGAACGCGAGGATTGGTCGTTCTACATGTGGCCTCCAGAGAACAGGTAAGTATTATATGATCACACCAGATGACAAAATGTAAATTTATTATCATCAGACTTGATCCTACTGTTCTGAAACATCCTTATGAAGTATCTGTTGTACAATAACAGGTTATTTGAAATTCTTCAGAATTGGCTTCAAGGTCGCAGTGTGTTTACTCTCTTGATTGAATATTGAAAAGGGAAAAGACAGGTTCATAAGGAAAAAACAAGCTCCGGTTCATAACCAGGTGTCTATTAATCAACCCAAACAATGTTATATATGGGGAGGCTGTGGCTTAAAAGGTAGAGCAGTTATCTAACAATCATAGGATGAGTGGTTCAATTCCCGGCTGCAGTTCAGGTCTTGGGCAAGACACTGAACCCCAAGTTGCCCCCGGTGAGTCAGATCATATTTCTGGCATCACTGTGTGAGTGTGTGTGAATGGGTGAATGAGTTACAGTGTAAAAGCGCTTTGAGTACCAGTTAGGTAGAAAAGTGCTATATAAGTGCAGAACATTTACCATTTACAGCTGGGCAAGGCAAAATAGAAAATTAGCTAGAAATGGTCATAACAAACACTAGAAAGACAGAAACAGGCTACTAGAGCTCAATAGGTAAATGTGTGTCAGATGAGCCATAGGAAGGGAAGGAAGAGTTTGTGTCAAGAGACTAATCATTTGGGAACAGGACATGTCTGAGGAAATAATACAACCAGCAAATAAAGTGAGACAACTGAGTGTCTTGTGACAACAAATGTGAACTAGAATTAATTGTGTCCAGTGCTTTTGGCTTATGGCTTCAAATCACGTCTGATTAGACCCATTTGTTTAATATGAATCATCAGAAACAATTAAATTGTGTACAGTAGAGAGATTTTGATATAACAATACTCCAAAATAATTGTTCTGGGATGTATTTTAAATACTCTATTCTTTAAATACTCTTAAGAGATAACTGAATTATTAACACAATGTTATAGGATTACAATTTGGAATATCATTTCAATTTTACAGTGTCTTCAATTCCCTTTTGCTTTCATTTAGCTAATCCAATGCGTATTATGTATTTTTGTGTTTAGGTTCCGTCAATTTTGCCTCCGCTTGATCTCACACAAGATGTTTGACAACGTGATCCTGATGTTGACTGTCTTGAGCTGTATTGCCATTGCCATGGAGAGGCTGTCAATAGACCCTGCCAGCACAGTGAGAGACACATACACACACTGAATATGTTGCACCAGAGAGTGACACAGAGTAAACGCTCACATGGTATCAAGATGTGCAGTAGATACACACATGCATGTCCATATAGTGACACACACTTGTGCACGCGGATACATACTTACACACAGACAAGATGGATGCTACTCATTTATTGGAATGAAGAATATATAATTTTAACTAAATGTAATACATATACATACATACAAAGCAAGTTATAAATTCATCTCCCCCATTTAGGAGCGATTGGTTCTGAATGTGGCAGATTACATGTTCTCTGGTGTCTTCCTAGTGGAGATGCTTATTAAGGTAAATATCAGTTTTGTCTTCAATGCAAAGAGGTCTATGGTTATTAAGAAATCACATAAATATTGAAGGAAACTTTAAATTCTTCTTCTTCCTCTTACTGAATAAATGCTATAAATAAAAACAGGAAATAGAAAAGCAAAGTTCCAAAAACACTTTAATCTGGGGCACAGCCAGGAGCCATTTTGACCGTTCTTTGTGATAATTTAGCATTATTCATTTTCTACCAAGACGATACATTTTGTAACCCAGATTTTCTGGAATATTTTTTTAAAGTTTGTATTTGCTTCTCTACCAGGTGTTTGCACTTGGCTTCTTGTTTGGGAAAAACAGCTACTGCCGGTCCTCCTGGAATGTCATCGATGGGTTGTTGGTGATTCTTTCTTTAGAAAACATCTTTGTCTCGATAGCCACTACCCATCATAAAGTGCTGGGCATCCTTAAAGTTTTCCGCCTCCTACGCACTCTTCGCCCACTGAGGTACATTATTTATTTGTGTGTGTGCATATACATGTTTGTTTTCTGTTTGTATTGGTTGATACAAAATTGTTTGTGTGTTAGTATCCCAGTTTATTTGATCTTTCAGACTGTCTGTGTCTGTGGATACATGTGCTGCTTCTAACAAACACCTGTTTATGTGTTAATGTCCGTGTGTTCCAGGACGATCAGACAAGTCCCAAAATTGAAGCTAGCCGTTGAAGCTTTGATAGCTTCTCTTAAACCCATCACAAACATTGTTATCATTTCCTGTGTTTTCTTCCTGTTCTTCGGTATCCTGGGGGTGCAGGTAGATTTGATGTGCACATAAAAACTAAGGTTTCTTCTCCCAAATATTACTCAGAGCTGCTTCTTAGCCACTCATTCACTGTAAACTCCTCTGTTGAGAATATCCCTCTTTATTCTTAGCATTAATACTGTAATAGCCTGCTAGCTTTGATGCCTTCGAGATGATGTGAGGATAATGGCAACATAACACTGCACACACTCTGTCTCTGTCTTACACCAATACTGTAGTTGTTCAAAGGGAAGTTTTATTACTGTGTTGGTGATGACACAAGAAACATCACCAACAAGACTGAATGTCTGTCGGCCAACTATCGCTGGATCAGAAAGGACTACAACTTTGACAATCTGCCCCAGGTACTGACTAATGAGCTCATAGTGATGAAGGGAGAGGAACATAGGGAAGGGATGTACGCAGCTGATTAGCATTCATGGCAAAACAATCTGATTTTTACTGAGACTATGTGTTGATACACAGTTGTGAATATACAAAGGTTAATTATGATGCATTTTTCTCTAAATGCTCCAGGACAGGTTTTGCATATTCTTTTAAAACTCGTGGTCAGCTGATCAGAATAATTACATACCATCTTGATACATGTTATGAAAATTAACACATCCAAACATTAGCCTATGTCAAACATGTCTATCAGGTCAGTCACATTTAGAGGAGAGAATGGAGCAATTTGGGATGAGTTATGCTCTATCTAGTGTTTTATGTTGCTTTTACAACGGTACCATATTTATCCAAGTGTAATGAATCTGCATCATGAAGAAACGTACTATTCTGTAGAATTAGTAGTAGTATAGATAGTACTAGTATTAGTAAATATCTGCATGTTGTCTAAAGGATATCTGTGTTTCTCATTCAGGCTCTGATGACTTTGTTTGTGATGCACTCTAAGGATGGATGGGTTAGCATCATGTATGATGGGCTCGACGCAGTGGGACTTGACCAGCAGGTATTTTTGACGACAATATACCTAATTTATATTGACTTTATTATTTCAGTTACTTAAGAACTTGACAAGTAAAATGTGATATCTCATTTTTTTCTTAGCCTAAGAGGAACCACAATGAGTGAATGCTAATCTACTTCATCTCCTTTATAATCATGAGCTTCTTTCTCCTCGACATGTTTATTGGTGTGATGGTGGACACATTCCACCAATTTCAGCTAAAACAGAAACAACAAACACCAGCAACACAAGGCCCGTGTGAAGGGTTAGGGTTAGGGGTTAGGGTTAGGAGGAGGGAACTGAACCCTTCTCCCAAAGGGGAAGGGACGTGCACGGTCCATCCCTCCCATGGGCCCCCTGTACCCGTCCCAAGAAAAACGGTCACGCTGGCGCCTCCGGCCATAGCGCACCACGGTCCAGCCGTCCTCCATGGCGTAGACCCCAAAAAAAAGGTAAGTCTTCTTTTTTTCTTTGTAAAAATATTTATTTTTAACAAAAAACACTTTCCAAAGAAAAGGAAAGGATAAAATACTGTATTTTTAAAAAAATGAAATTCAATGAAATGAAATTAATAAACAACAAAGGAAGATGTGCCAACAAAAAAAAGACAACGTTTCGACCTTAAGCGGTCTTCTTCAGGTCAAGGCACACTGAAAAACTAAGTATGGCTTGCTAAGAACAGCTATCGAAAGGGACATGTTCTCACTTCGATGCTCCAACCAGAAATGAGCTTCTCCCTGTGTTTCCCTTTTTATATGCCCACTTATTTATTATGTAACTTAAAATCCTCTGTTTTTAACTTTAACTTCTAACATGAATTGTTTTGTCTTTTTACCTTAGAGTTTAAATTATCCCTATGAAATGAATTAAGCCCGATTAGATTTTAACCCTGTAAATACTTTTTAACCCTTTAATTCCTAATTCCCTATTACATCACTATCAATATATGTATTGTATTATTAATTACTATTATTATAATTAATTATCTTTATCAATTTTTTTATATTTTTTATATTTTTATGTTCTTTAGGATTAGGGTTGGGTTTAGGGGTTTAAGGTTAGGTTTAGGGGTTAGGGTTAGGGGTTGGGGTTAGGGTTAGGGGAATGAAATTTTGGCCTGGATGCCGAAAATCAGCACCCAGGTCCAATGCACAGGCCATCACCGCACCGTGCCAAAAGGGTCCCCGTACCCAAGGGCCTCCACTGCCAAAAGAAGTAAACAAGGCAAAAAATAAATTGAAAAAAGCGTCCGGTGTCTGTGGTGTCATTATTATTTTTGTTTTTATTTATGATTTTTTGTTTTTTTTACATTTTTTTGTCTGTCTGTTTGTTGTTATTCTTCATTTTTTTATTTTGTCCTTTGTCTCTGTCTTGGGGCTGGGGTTGGGAAGGGTTGGGGTTAGGCATGGGGAGGAGAGGTTGGGGTTAGGGTTAGAGGGGGTTGGGGTTAGGCATGGGGAGGAGAGGTTGGGGTTAGGGTTAGAAGAGGTTAGGGTTAGAGGGGGTTGGGGTTAGGCATGGGGAGGAGAGGTTGGGGTTAGGGTTAGAAGGGGTTAGGGTTAGGCATGGGGAGGAGGGGTTGGGGTTAGGGTTAGAAGAGGTTAGGGTTAGAGGGGGTTGGGGTTAGGCATGGGGAGGAGAGGTTAGGGTTAGAGGGGGTTGGGGTTAGGCATGGGGAGGAGAGGTTGGGGTTAGGGTTAGAGGGGGTTAGGGTTAGAAGAGGTTAGGGTTAGAGGGGGTTGGGGTTAGGCATGGGGAGGAGAGGTTGGGGTTAGGGTTAGAGGGGGTTGGGGTTAGGCATGGGGAGGAGAGGTTGGGGTTAGGGTTAGAAAGGTTAGGGTTAGAAGAGGTTAGGGTTAGAGGGGGTTAGGGTTAGGGTTAGAAGGGGTTAGGGTTAGAAGAGGTTAGGGTTAGAGGGGGTTAGGGTTAGGCATGGGGAGGAAAGGTTGGGGTTAGGGGTGGGGGGGGGGGGGAAGTTTTGTTTTTGATTTAAGACAAGGTTGTAGAAAATAAAAATTGTATTTCCCCTATGTCCCTTGGGCTACTTTTCATTAAGACCCCTTGGCTGTATGGTGTCCAATCGAAGGATCCACCTCCTCTCCGCTGTAAGTCTCTCAGTTCCTGACCATCTTGAGTTGCTCTCCAGGACTGAGGCCTGAACAGAGTGCCAGCCATGGGTTGAAAAGTGTTTTACGAGTGGAGTGTGTGTTTGTTTGTGTCTCAAAATATTATATCTGTGTTGTGTGGAAGAATATCAGCTTGACATAATATTTTATGGAAATTGGTTCTAGCCATGTGTATTAATTTGACAGAAGAAGGTGAGTATGTGGCCACAAAGGGCAATATGTTGGACTGTAATTGAGTTCGAGGCTGCAGAAATGTTTTGTAGGATCTCCGTAGAAATGATCTGCTATACCCTCTAGATCTTAAAGCAGCAAACAATACCTTTGTAGCCTGGATGAAATCATCCTTATGGCTACATATTCTATTAAACCTCAGTAATTGTGACTTAATGAGCCCCGCATATGTGTGCTTAGGATGGAAACTGTGTTTGTGGAGCAGAGCGTGTGTGTCCGTCTCCTTAAAAAAAACCTTGATGTCCAATGTGTGTGTGTTTTCAAAATTTTGACCCTTATATGTAGTGGTGTCCAAAAAATCCACTGATGTGGGACTAGTGGTGGATTTTACTTTGATGGAGGAATTATGGTTGTTCAGAGTGAACAAAAACTTCTGAAAGTCCTCCTCTGTATGAACCCAAATCCCCCAAATGTCATCCAAATATCTGAAATAATAAAGAGGTTTTTTCTCACAGGAGGCCAGGGCCGAAGTCTCCCAATGGGCCATAAAAATGTTAGCATAGGCTGGGGCAAACTTCTTCCCCATTGCCGTGCCCTTGACCTGTAGAAAATACTCATTATTGAACTGAAAGTCATTTCTGGTCAAATTGATCTCTAATAACTGCAAGAGTTCCTTATCCGGTCTCTTTTTGTCCGGGTGTTGTTGGAATTTCTCCTTGATGACCTGCATGCCTTCTGTGGTGTCAATATTGGTATAGAGGCTGTCAACGTCAAGGGTGAAAAGCATGGCCTCCTGTGGAATGTGCAGACCCCTCACCACCTCCACAAAGTGGTAGGTGTCTTTAATGTAGCTAGGGTGTGTCGTCGAAAGAGGATTCAAATAGTGATCTATAAATTCTGCTGTGCAATATGTTTCGCTACTGCAGTCCGAAACAATGGGTCTGCCCGGGGGAATTTCAAAGGGTTTGCTCCATTTGGCAGGGTCTTTATGAATTTTGGGGAGCAAGTAAAGAATCTAGGTCTAGGTTCCGAAGTGTTTAATAGATATTTCTTCTGTTTATTTGAAATAAATTTCTTTTGGTGCAAACTATTGACAATTTTGTGGACCAGGGGAATCGTGTCCGGGAAGATGGGGTTGTCCAGCTTTGTATAATAGGTCCTATCACTGAGCTGTCTATAGCCTTCCCAAAGGTATTGTTCTCTATCCATAATAACAACTGCACTACCCTTATCTGCCGGCTTAATGATAATGTGTCTGTTTTCTCTCAGTTCTTTTAGGGCTCGGGTCTCATCACTGCTGAGATTCGATTTTACCTGACACGTCTGAAAACTATCATTGAAGTACTTCATGTCAGCCCGGACAAGGGTAGCCACTTCAGGTGGCAGTCTGCCATCAGGTGGAGTCCAATCCGATTTGGGGGTAAAAGGAGGTGGTGCATCATCCTCTGCACCCTCATAATGGACAGCTAATTTCAGCCTCCTGTGATATTGCTGGATGTCCCATCTGCCTTGCTCTTTTATGCCGGAATTAATACCTTTGGTGGGAATAAAACTCAGGCCTCTGTTCAATAATGTGTATTGTGGGAAAGTTAGTTTGAAAGTTTTTGACAAAACTAAAACATTTCTAAACCCCTCCTGGACAGGCAGGCTTACGGGGATATTCAGTTTGCATGCTGGCACCAGTGACCTAGCATCAGTTTGGCCGTTGGTCGGGTCCAATGCAACTTGTCCTCCTCCGTCTCAAACAGCTTAACAGGTAATTCTGGTATGAATTTGTAATGACTGCGGATGTAAGCGTTCAAATCAAGGAGGTTGGTCCGTTCTTTTAGCGGCAAGGACCTGGAAAAGTTGATCAGGGGTATCCAGATTTCAGCCTGTGGAAATCGCAACTTGGAAGCCCTGATCGCTGCCTGGAGCTGCTTGGTAGTGGTCTTTTGAAGATTTTGTGACCTGTGATTGAGACCAAAAGATAAGATGATACGTTCCACCGTAGTGGAGCACGTGGCTTTGGTTAAAATGGCCTCCGCGTGTCTGAACGTGGCTCCAGGATAGCTGTCCACCTGAAGATCAGGGACGTTGAATGGCGGAAACCTGGCCACATTGGAGTCTCCCAGGATAAGCCATTTCTTCCCCACACTGAGACTCCAGTCCTGCATTTTCCTGGCAGTGTTGAGGTGTCTAGTGGGTCTACGTGTGGATTTAGTAGGTGAAAGAGGCGTCGAGGCAAGGAATGGTTGCGAGTCCCCGCCCAAGTCCAAATGGCTCTGGACAGCCGTTTTCAGTTTGACGGTACCATCTGAGGTACTATCGTGGTCCAACTGAATTAGTCGTTCCGATGGCGACATGTCTACTCCAGGGCCCCCGAGGACCAATTCCAATTCCTCTGAGGTAAGATCCAGAATGGGGTCTGACGCATTGATAACACAGGGGTTTGTAGTGGGGTGTCGAGATGTCTCACGAGAGATGGGGAGCCTTCTTGGTCTCTGATCCTTAGGGAGGGTCGTTTGTGGAGTTTCCTCCACCGCGGAAAGAGGGGTTGGAGGGATTGTGTCCTCCTCCTCCACCTCCGGTTGTACAGGTGACCAGTCCCCCCTCTGCTCCGTCATGGTAGCCATGCATTTGGTGGTGACCCCCTGTGGCGTTGGAGTGGTCTTAGGCCGCCTATGAACCTCCACTGATGTTGTGGGTGAGGTCTGTGAATGTGTGTGTGCAGTTGCGTGTACCTGTGCCATACATTGGATTGAGCGAGGCACAACCTGTGGTCTTGTCTGTGGGCTGTGGGTGGGTGAGTCAGATTGATCAACAGCTTCACATGTGTTGTCATCCGGGGTCCTGTGATCCAGTCTGGCCACCAGCAGAGCTTCCACCTGGTCAAAAGTGTCTTCCTTGAGGCGACGACCCAGGTTTCTCCTGGCCCAGGATTTTGCCACCTCAAAGGGAGCATGCCAATCATGGGCAGAGAGCCCCTCTAGCTTTTCCACCTCAGCCTCCATCGTGTCGGTGTAATGGTCTTGGAGAATGAGAAGGGTGGTATGAGCCCAATTCTTCGTGTTCCCCTCGATGAGGAGTTGTGTTTTGGGATTTGGGGCTGCTGGTTTGATGATGGTAGAAAGGTTATCTGTTAGCCTCACAATGGTGGGGGGTGGTTCTGAGGCCGAAACATTCTTCAGATGATGGGCCAATTTAATGACCGTATGAATTCCCCTCACTTTGTTGACAAAATCAGGATCCTCCGATCTGTGTGTGCGTTTGTCGGTGTGGGTTTGTGCGCCCTCCTTCTGGCGCTGTGCGTAATGTCTTTGGTACATTTGTTTTTGTTTTATGCGTGTGGTTTTGTTATTGTTGTTGCCGGCTCCTGAACGGAGTCGGCGATCAAAAAATTGTGGCCTATAGCCTGGCTCTCGATCATATCGTGAAGGGTAATTTCCCCTGGATCCGTCCGCTCTGGTGACAGAGGCGTAGGAACGTTTGACGTATGGTTGTTGTTCCCTACCGTGGAATTGGGCACGTGATGGTCCCGTAGTGTCCCTCTGGCGTCTACGGCCGCGCTGGTAGTTAACCACCGTCCAACCGTCCTCCTGTTGCCACCTCTGCATGTTGGAGTAGTTATTGGAGCCTGATTGTACAGACCTGTCGGATTCAATTAGGTCTGACAAAATTCAATTGTGAAAAAAAATTAATAAAATAAAAGAAAAGCCGAGTTATAATTTGTACTATAAATATAAATTTTGAGTGTCGAATTAAAATTGGTATTTAAAAATTTAAATCTGTCCAAAAAGTTATTGACTATTAATTTCTCAAAAGAAAAATCACTATGGTTGAACAAGCTCTATTGCGCAACGTTTCGGCTCTGATAAGAGCCTTCTTCAGGCAGGCTTGTTCAAAAAGAGTGCTAAGAATGAGTTTAAGCTAGTGCAAAACAGCGCTTCAATGGAGATGTTGTCTCTGCAAATGCTGAGCAAGAATGAGAGAGCCGAACAGCGTTCGCCTTTTATATATGGCTGCGTTCGTGGGCGTGGCTTTCTCTGGTTCTAATTTTAAAGCATTGCCAGTGAATATATTTTAAATTGTGTTTTAGCAAATGTGTTTCTAAATGAATAACAGTAATTTTTAGGACTTAAATATTGAATTATTTCCTTCAAATGAATTTAAATGGTTTGTTAACCAATTTTATTATTGTTTTACTTTATTGTATTTTATAAAGTGAATATAATTTTTTGTCCTTTATGAACTTAATAGGAAATTATGATTGAAGACAGCCAATTCGCTGATGAATTAAAGGTAGAATAATAAATGAATTTTGTGTATTGATAAGCTGTGTGTCTTAGTAGTTGTAGTTGTTATTTATCTCCTCAGGGAAAATCAAATTGTTATTTATGCATTTGTACAAACTTGGATGGATATTACATGTATTTCGCCAGAATGTCGTTATCCAATATATAATGAGTCCAAACATATTTTTATCCATGGTTTTTAATATTCCGTATTGTCCTTAGTAGTTATATGTTGTGTGATTTTGTCCTTGTATGGTAAACAATTATAAAACATTGTGAGTATTTTGTGCTACTTCTATTGAGGTAGTTCCAGTGGAGGTAAGTAACCATATACTTATCATTGACAGGGCGAGGAAACCGGTCCAGCAACAAGTACGGGAGGCACGGGCCGGTTAGGGGAATGAAATTTTGGCCTGGATGCCGAAAATCAGCACCCAGGCCCAATGCACAGGCCATCACCGCACTGTGCCAAAACGGTCCCCCTACCCAAGGGCCTCCACTGCCAAAAGAAGTGAACAAAGTAAAAAATAAAATGAAAATAGCGTCCGGTGTCTGTGGTAACATTATTATTTTTGTTTTTAATTATGATTTTTTGTTTTTTTACATTTTTTTGTCTGTTTTCTTGTTGTTATTCTTCTTTTTTTATTTTGTCCTTTGTCTCTGTCTTGGGGCTGGGGTTGGGAAGGGTTAGGGTTAGGGTTAGGGGTTAGGGTTAGGGTTAGGGTTAGGGGTTAGGGTTAGGGTTAGGGGGTTAGGGTTAAATTAATTTGTCTCAAATGACTCTCCCCGCCCCAGCTTGCGCCGAGTGCGGTTTGGAATAGAGAGCCAACGGCAGTGCACGGGCCAGCGCTTGTCACTCAGGTTCCAAGGCACCACAGGTCATAGGTCATTGGAGTTCAGATTGATTCCAGAATTTGGTTAGGGTTCAGATGAACCTTTAGAGAATTCATGAGGTTCAGGTTAGAGTTAGGATTAGGGTTAAGATTAACCTTTTAGATAGTCCATGCTATGGATCCTCTGGTTAAGTTTTAGGGTTAAGTTCAGGTTTTAGGCTTAAAAATCATCCAGCTAGGGTTAGGGTTAGGCATGGGGTCCTGTGTGGTTATGTTTAGGGTTAAGTTTAGGGTTAGGGTTAAAGGTCACCTGTCTAGGGTTAGGGTTAGGGGTTAGGGTTAGGGTTAGGGTTAGGGTTAGAGGGTTAGGGTTAGGGTTAGGGTTAGGGGGTTAGGGTTAGGGTTAGGGTAGGGTTAGGGTTAGGAACAAAGGGAAGAGCCGTTCCCCCCTCACGAGGGACCGGGAACGCACGGGCCCTCCCCAGGAATCCTGCTGTTGGCCTATCCCCAGGCCCAGATCCTGAAATGTAACGGGGACGCTGTCCCCGTCTCTTGTTGTGGACCTCCGTCCACTCCATGTAAGCCCTGTTTCCAGGAAAATGAAATGAAATGGTTTTAAATGTGTTGTAATAAAAAATGAAATTGTATGTATGTGTAAATGTGTTATTGTCAATAAAAAATGAAATTAAATTGTCCTTGTGTCTGTTTTAAAAAAAAAAAAAAAAAAAAAAAAAAAAAAAAAAAAAAAAAAAATATAAAAAAAAAAAACTCCCCAGAAAAATATAAAAAACTTAATGTGTGCCCGTCGCAACGTTTTCGACCTGAACGTCTCCCCAGGCAAGGGCACAAAACAGTACAAAGAAAAATATATTGACGCTCTGCAGGCAGAGAATGTTGTCCCCTTCAAAAGTCGAGTCCGACAGGTTAGGGTTATGGTTAGGGTGAGGGGTTAGGGTTTAGAAGGTTGGGTTAGGGTTAGGGTTAGGGTTAGGGTTTGGGGGGTGTAGGTTAGGGTTAGGGGTTAAGTGTTAGGTTAGGGTTAGGGTTAGGTTAGGGTTAGGGTTGGAGGGTTAGGGTTAGGGGTAGGTTAGGTTAGGGTTGGGTTAGGGTTAGGGTTAGGGGTTAGGTTAGGGTTAGGGTTAGGGTTAGGTTATGGTTAGGGTTAGGGTTAGGGTTTAGGGTTAGGGGGTTAGGGTTTAGGTTAGGGTTAGGTAGGTTATAGGGGGAGGTTAGGGTAGGTTAGGGGTTAGGGTTAGGTTTAGGGTGGGTAGGGTTAGGGGTTAGGGGTTAGGGTTAGGGTTAGGGTTCGTTAGGGTTAGGGTTAGGGTTAGGGTTAGGGTTCGGGTTCGGGTTAGGGGGTTAGGGTTAGGGTTAGGGTTGGGTTAGGGTTCGGGTTAGGGGTTAGGGTTTAGGGGTTGAGGGTTAGGTTAGGGTTAGGGGTTAGGGTTGGGTTAGGGTTGGGGTAGGGTTAGGGGGTTAGGGTTCGGGTTAGGGGTTAGGGTTAGGGTTAGGGGTTAGGGTTAGGGTTCGGGTTAGGGTTAGGGGTTAGGTTAGGGTTAGGGTTAGGGTTAGGGTTAGGGTTGGGTTCGGGTTAGGGTTGGTTCGGGTTCGGGTTACGGGTTAGGGGTTCGGGTAGGGTTCGGGTTAGGGTTAGGGTTAGGGGGGTTAGGTTAGGTGGGTTCGGGTTAGGTTAGGGTTCGGGTTTAGGGTTAGGGTTAGGAGTTTCGGGTTAGGCGGGTTCGGGTTCGTTTGTTTTCGGGGTTCGGGGTTCGGTGTTCAGGTTCGGGTTAGGGTTAGGGTTCGGGTTCGGGATGGTTGGAGGCGGGTTGGCGGGTTAGGGTTCGGGTTGGTTTCGGGTTCGGGGTTGGGGTCGGGTTCGGGTTCGGGTGGTTCGGTTTCTTGGCGGGTGGGTTCGGTTCGGGTTCGGGTTCGGGTTCAGGTTAGGTTCGGGTTCTGGGTCTGGTTCGGGTTCGGGTTCTGGGTTCGGGTTCGGGGGTTCGGGTTCGGGTTCGGGTTCGGGTTCGGTTCGGTTCGGGTTCGGGTTAGGTCGGGTTACGTGGTTTCGGGTTGGGTTCGGGTTCGGGTTCGGGTTCGGGTTCGGGTTCGGGTTCGGTTCGGTTCGGGTTCGGGTTAGTCGGGTTCGGGTTCGGGTTCGGGTTCGGGTTTTTCGGGTTCGGGTTCGGGTTCGGGTTTCGGTTCGGGGTTCTGGTTCGGGTTGGGTCGGGTTTAGGGTTCGGGTGTTCGGGGTTCGGGTTCGGGTTCGGGTTCGGGTTCGCGGGTTCGGGTTCGGGTTCGGGTTCAGGGTTCGGGTTCGGGTTCGGGTTCGGGTTCGGGTTCGGGGTTCGGGGTTCGGGTTCGGGTTCGGACGTCGGGGGTTCGGGTTCGAGGTTCGAGGGTTCGGGTTCGGGTTCGGGGTTCGGGGTTCGGGTGGGGTTTCGGGTTCGGGTTCCGGGTTCGGGTTCGGGGTTCGGGTTTCGGTTCGGGTTCGGTTGCGGGTTCGGAGGTTCGGGGGTTCGGGTCGGGTCGCGGCGGTTCGGGTTCGGGTTCGGGTTCGGGTTCGGGTTCGGTTTCGGGTTCGGGTATCGGGTTCGGGGTTCGGTGGTTCGGGTTCGGGTTCGGGGTTCGGGTTGGGTTCGGTTAGGGTTAGGGTCGGGTTCGGGTTCGGGTTCGGGTTCGGGTTCGGGTTGGCGGGTTTCGGTTCGGGTTCGGGTTCGGGTGAGGGTTGCGGGGTTCGGTTCGGGGTTCGGTTCGGGTTCGGGTTCGGGTGCGGGTTCGGGTTGCGGGTTCGGGTTCGGGGGTTCGGGTTCGGGTTCGGGTTCGGGTTCGGGTTCGGGTTCGGGTTCGGGTTCGGGTTGGGTTCGGGTTGGGTTCGGGTTCGGGTTCGGGTTCGGGTGAGTTCGGGGGTTCGGGTTCTCGGGTTAAGGTTCGGGTTCGGGTTGTCGAGGTTCGGGGTTCGGGTGGATCGGGTCCGGGTTCGGGTTGTTCGGGTTCAGGGTTCGGTTCGGGGATTCGGGTGTTCGGGTTCAGGGTTCGGGTTCGGGTTCGGGGTTCGGGTTCGGGTGTCGGATTGGTTCGGGTTCGGGTTGGGGTTCGGGTTCGGTTCGGGTTCGGGTTCGGGTTGGTTCGGGGTGTCGGGGTTTCGGGTTCGGTCGGGTTCGGTTTCGGGTTCGGTTTCGGGTTCGGTTCGGGTTCGGGTTAGGGTTCGGGTTCGGGGTTTCGGGTTCGGGTTGGGGTTCGGGTCGGGTGTTCGGGTTACGGGTTATCCGGGGTTCGGGGGTTCGGGGGGTTGTAGCGGGTTCGAGGGTTCGGCGGGTTCGGGGGTTCGGGTTCCGGGTTCGGGGTTCGGCGTTTGCGGGCCGCGGGGTCTCCAGGGTTCGGGTTCGGGTTCGGGTTCGGGGGTCGGGTTCGGTTCGGGTTCGGGTTCGGTTCGGTATCGGGTTCGGGGGTTCGGGTTCGGGTTCGGGTTCGGGTTCGGGGTTCGGGTTCGGGGGGTAGGGTTCGGGTCGGGTTTCGGGTTCGGCTTTCGGGTTCGGGTTCGGGTTCGGGTCCGGGTTCGGGTTCGGGTCGGGTTCGGGTAGGGGTTCGGGTTCGGGTTCGGGTTCGGGTATCGGGGGTTCGGGTTCGGGTTCGGGTTTCGGGTTCGGTTCGGGTTCGGTTCGTCGCGGTTGGTGGAGTGGATTCGGGAAGGGGTGGGTCGGGTTACGGGCGGTCGGGTGTACCGGGTTCGGGTTCGGGGTTCGGGTTTCGGGATTCGGGTTCGGGTTCTGGGTTCGGTTCGGTTCGGGGTTCTGTGTTCGGGTTGGGTTCGGGTTCGGGTTTCAGTTCGGGTCGGGTTCGGGTTCGGTCGTTATGGCGTGCGGTTCGGGTTCAGGGTGGGTTTGTCGGTTCGGGTCGGGTCGGGTTGGTGGCGGGTTTGGTTCGGTGGTGTCGAGGTTGGGTTGGTCGGCTGGCTAGGGTGTCGGTTCGGGTGGTGAGTCTCAGGGGCGGGTTTCGGGTTCGGGTTGCGGGTTGCTGGGTTCGGGTTCGGTGCGGGTTGGTTCGGTTTGGGTCGGTTGTGTCGCGGGTTCGGGTTGGTCGGGTCGTTACGGGGTTCGTGTTGTTCGGGGTTTCGGGTTCTGGGTTCGGTTCGGGTCTGGGGGGTCCCGGCGGGTTCGGGTTCGGGTTCGC